>NC_091825.1:119434433-119734433 GCF_038994185.2 Dermacentor albipictus | reverse complement strand
CCTGTTGCCCGGTGGTGGAGATCCCTGACGTCTGTTTCCCTCACGCGGTTAAACCACCTGTCTTCGCTCTGCCAGCAGCGACCTCGTTCGCTGCATGCTCTATATGCAAACACGTCGCGACGAGTGCTTATATAGGTACGAAAGGCAAAGATAGGAGCAGACGACACAAACACTGTCTCAAGACTGCGCACATTTATTTAACTGCAAAAATGCCGTAAGGCAAACCATGCAGACGATAAACTCTTCATTGCCTGCGTGCACGGACAGTTCCGTGAGTGTACTGTGAGCCCATCTACCTCTACTCATCCATCATTTTCCCATTCCCCCCCCCCCCTTACACAGTGCAGGGTAGCCAACCGCAGTTCAGTCACGGTTAACCTCCCTGCCTTTCCTTCATCACCTCTCTTTCTCTCTCTCTCTCTCAAAAAACAAAATAGTGGTCGAACGCACGCGCTGAAAACCACTTGTCAAGACGAAGAGGAATTGCATTATACAATCAGCAGTTATCTTCCAACTGTATAGGAACGTATAAACGCGTACGCTTGTCCTTTCCTCGTGTACAAGATCGTTAGGCTCACTGGTCCAATCCTGTTCGCTTCGCGCATTATCCGGCCTTTATCTCCCCGCCTGTTCAGCGGATAAGCGAGACGAAGCGGCGGCGCCCAATCCCCTCCTTTCTCACGCACATGCGCGTGCAAGCACCACCGTCCGCGAGACATGCAAATTAAGTCGGAAGGCAACCCGGCATGGTCCTCCTATAGGACCCCGCGTTCACCCACCTTAATTATGGGCTCAAGCGTATGTGTACTACACACTCTTCCCGAGAGTTCGTAATTTTCGCGGCCGCTATGAGCGATCTCCACTCCATCCGCTTGCATTGAAGTTTTTTTGTTTTTTTATCGGAGGGGGGGGGGGGGGGGCATGGCACTGATTGCCCGTCGCGTGTATACAACTTCGTGATGACGACCTCTCTTCCCATCCTGGTGACTTCCTTAACCACGTCCGTTTCTGTCACGTGTCTTCGCATCCGGCTGTTCTATTTTGTTCTCGTACATGCATATTTGTGCCAGAGCATCGAAGAAGCTGAGGCATCGACGCACCTCCCCTCGGTATATAATATTACTGACAAAAATAGAGAGCACATAGAATTTCTGTGGGACAGCTCTTATTCGGTAGAAGCTGTTCGCGAATAAGTTAACATTCAAGTTATGTCGCCTTAGAAGTCATTCTAGAAATTAGGTTGCATTTCTATTAACTTCCTATTTTCTTCAATCCAATGGACCGTACAGATGCAATTGAAAATCCTGCATGATTTTTGCGATGGTGGAATCGGGCAGCTATAGTCCATTCGCCAACGGTTTCGAGAGCAGAAGCCTTCTTTTTTAAGGGAAATGAATAATTTGTGCTTCTATGTAATGACTTGCTGTGAACATACATACATACATACATACATACATACATACATACATACATACATACATACATACATACATACATACATACATACATACATACATACATACATACATACATACATACATACATACATACATACATACATACATACATACATACATACATACATACATACAGGTAGCATGCGAGGGTTTACTAGCCACGTGCCCGCTCTCCAAAGATCACGTGTTCCATGACTCCATGGGGCACAGAGAAAAGGATGTTCCACATCCGCCCTACTTGGCTCTGAGTGGCGCTGGCTATACGCTCCTAGGACTAGATCTCGTAAACATAAATACCCGAGCAAGTGGATGCTGTGATAGCCGTCATTGTAGCGCAATCGGTAGTGTAACGCACACGTGATGCGGAGGTTGTGGGTTCGGCTCCCACCGGCGACACGTTATCTCTTCGTCCGCTTTCATGTCCGTTTCTTTATTGTTTTCCATATTTCATTTTCATCCGCAGCTGATTTCGCCGATGCTTTCCTCTGCTTCATTGTCTGTTGGCTTTATATGGTCGTGATTACGAAAAGCGAGCTCCTTGGATATATATATATATATATATATATATATATATATATATATATATATATATATATATATATATATATATATATATATATATATATATATATATACACACACACCCCAGGTGACTACGCAGGCTACAAAACCTGCACGCCATTCAAGACACATGCAGCAGTGAGCAATCCAGCGTTCCTGCGCCGATCGTCAACGGCAACACCACATCGCCCCCCAATTTTTTCTCCTTTTTTTAAAAAATTATTTCGTTCTTCTGCACTTCCCTCGATCAATTCTCCCTGCTAAGCTCATCTTCGCTAAGGTTATTCTTCGATCGGAGCTCCGCATAGAAGAGCTGCTGTAGCTTTCTCTCTACCGTCTCTATCTCTCTCTTTCTCTTTTCCAATCTTTTTTTAAATTTTTTGGCTGCATACGTTTTTCATGACTTTTCGTTTGCGTTACCGTATCAGCCCTGCTCCGAATCCCGCGTAGTCGAGGACGACTCTGCCCCTATACACCTATGCCGCCTCCGCGCCTAGCTCGTCTGCGTTGAGGCTGTCTCCTCCCGGCCTTCGCGGTGGTGGTGGCGGCGGTGGTCGAGATTACGAGATGCCTTGGCGGACAGCCTATTTGTCACGACGGCTCTCGCATGGGCTCTCTCTCTGCGTCCCCCGTATAGCTGCTTCGCCGTCGCGAGCTCGCGACGCGAATTCAGTCGAGTGCGAAAACGCGAGCGAACCGGACGGCGACGAAGGCGATCGCCTTATCGACCGCGAGTGGCGTTCCGATCAGAACGAGTCGCCCCGCCATCAGCAGGTCGGCGGGGAGATAAGTTGCGCCACCAGCCGAACTTAAAACAAAGAAGAAAACGAAATAAAGAAAAAGAGGTGAATGATAGAGGTTGCAGAAGGTTCTATACGCCTGCGGAGTATATAAGGTGCGGGGTATATATATACACACGCTCGGTTGAACCGCTAGAAAAATGAATATTTTCTTATCGCAACTTCTGAAACTGTTCAAGCGCCTTCTCGTTTCGCATTTTCTTTGTTTTTGTTGTTGTTATTATTGTTGTTGTTGTTTTTGTTTACCACGCTTATGATGCAGCGTGTAGTCGCTGCGTACACCCGCCTATTATATATACGAACTGCGAACGCCGTGTTCGCACGTGGTGCAGTTAACGCCGTTCGCGATCTAAATTAAAAGCCGCAACATGGGGTTCTCGTTATGCTTCTTTACGCAAGGCCCATGCAGTCGGATTCGCGGGAAACGTATGTTTTCGATAAGTCGGAGGGCTTTCTCGACTAAGTGTATGTACACGTAAATCAAAGCAGATCATTGTGGCAGCTGCGATACACAGCTCTGTGCGCCTATAGAAAACCTCATCAATATTGAAAAATACATTCTTGAAAGCATCCGCGTGTAAGACCAGACCTCTGAAAAAACATTGATTCATGGTGGAGGCAAAGAAGTAGGAAGCTTACCGGCAAGTATGCGGACTGTATGGTGAGCAACACGGCAACAAAGAACGTCAAGCGGAAAGCCAGAGAGGCTGAGATAATCTCGTGATTGGCGGCAATAGAAAAGAAACCTGCCATGAGTAACTATTTGGGAGGAAAAACGAAATCGTGAAAGAAATAATTTATGATAACTCAAAGGGAAGCTCATTAGTTTTCCAAGCGAGATCACGATGCCTTAGAACACGCACTTATAAAGCGAGATACGACAAGGAAGTAGAAGTGTGTGTTTCCTGCGGCAAAGCTAGGGAAACGTTGGAGCATGTTTTAGTATAATGTGGAGATATCTGCCCAGCGATGGATTCGGGCCCCTGTGGCCTCCTTGAAGCCCTTGGGTTCAGTGAGAGGGGGGGGGGGGGGAAGTATACATGTCCGCAATATAGATTAGTAAGAGGCGAGTGGAAGATTGGTGGAAGTAGGGAAACGACAAACAACGGAGGCGTACAAAAACAAAGTTAACAATAGGGGTTCAGAAGCTTTGGTTTCGGGAATTCATCGTGGGCGTTTTTCTTCCCTTCTCTTTTTCTCTTTTCTTTTTTCACATAAGTAGGACATTAGGCAACATAATAAGAGCATGGTGGTGCAATCCACCGACCCCTTCAAAAGGGCATGCTCATAGCATACATACATCCATTCATCCGTCCGTCCGTCCCTCCACTCTGCTATACGCTAGACGTATAACTAAAATGTGAAAATCGACAACAGAGACACAAAGACACGAGCGCTGCTTCTCCATTAGGGTGTTGTAGTTTTAGAGCGTCTCTATAGAGACGCTCAACTAAAACTCTCTAATGGAGAAACAGCGATCGAGTCTTCGTGTCTCCGTTGTTGTGTATATCACGTTTAGCATAGCGTACACACACTTTTCAACATGCTTCCAAACCTATACTTCCTGGACTATATATGAACTATAGTATGTGTCTGTCTTGTTTAGTGAGGTTCGGTGGTAACGATCGAAGCCAGCAGTGCATCATTTGATGTTCTTTTTTCTTTTTCGCTTCTTCGTGAACCGAACTGTCGAGAAGATCGAACAAACGGCATCCTGAGTGAGTGCAGTTAAACATAGCCAATGATGCATGATCGCTGTACATCCGTGAAGAACGAAATACGTGAGAGAGCCACCACGAGGCAACACAAAACACCAGACAAGCGTTCGATTCGCTCGCGTAGTTCTATCGTCTATAGAAGACGGGGTAAATATCAAGGCATGTATATATGGAAGAGCAAGAGTATTTCTTCACTCACGCGGGGTGTCTCGACCGTGCCGCTTATCGCTACGCGACCTATAATCAAAGCTTAATAATGTCCGCAAGCACTTCCACCAACACGTATTTGCATTGTCAATTTGTGCATACACTCTTAAAAGAGCTTACCAGCTTTGGGGTGTATACTTTTGTCCCATAACAATGACCTTCTATCTATCTCGCACGCCTTTTTTTTTTCTTTAACGCCGCGCCGCGCTTCAGGTACTCAAAGGTGACGAAAGCCGTGCAGGTCATCAGCGTGACACATCTGTCTTGATAGAAAATTACAGCGGACATGGAGTTTTTAACACAGGAAACGCAAGCGAGGCAGATGACGATTTGTTGTATAGGACAAATATGCGCTCAAAAGGGTGTAAAATGCTTTTTTTTTTTTAATGCTTGTCTGCCATGGCTGTCTCGGAGGTAATAAAAAAAACTATAGCACGATCGCGTACTGCTTAACGTTGCCGCGTGTGGCAGTAATTATATCTTCCAGCTCAGTGCTATCAAAACGCAGTGCCCCTTTGTCTGTCTATAGGTGGTTCTACACAGTGGCGTAGCCATGAATTTTTTTCGGTTGGAGGGGGGGGGGGGGGGGGGACAAGATCTTGACCGGGTAAAAGGAAGGGGAGAAAGGGGGGAGCGGGGTGGGAAGGCCGCATACTAACAAAGAAATTTCATGGTGGGGCAGCTGCCCTGCTTCGCATCCCCTGGCTCTATACAGATGCAAAGGCCGACGCGAATGCGCTTAGGCGCGTGAGAACCGCATCGTGTGGTCGGCGCGCTTACATATAGAAACTGCAGTACTAACCGCGCTTTTGCTATATAAAACCACGCACGACCTCATCGTGCTTAACGCTGCAGCGTGCAGCACGTGCAGCAATGTTTATGTCTGTATACAGCGCCGTGCTCTTAATGCGCCGCGCCTGTCTAGTCTGTAGCTCCGGATATATCCAGGGCTGCGCTCCATTCGCATTTGCGCGAGCGAGAATGCATATGGTCGAGGCTTATAAGAATGACCTTGTAACATAACGTGTCGGAAGTAGCAGGAACCCATACATAATTAGCGCTCATACGTGTGACAGTGTTTGCGAATGTGGTACTCTCTGTGCTCTCACTATACGCAGCGCCCGTTTGGCTATAGTTCTGCATGGATGCAAAATGTTGGCGCGCCGGCTCTTTGGCGCGGGGGAAAACGCTTCATGTGGTTCGGCGCTTAATTAAGAATGGCCACACAGCGCGATTACACGATGCTGCAGTGCGCTGTCGCATGCGTCCGTGCTTGTACACCCGATGCTTTCAGTACTCAGGGCCCGTTAGGCTTTAGTTCTGGATGCCAAGGGTGGTGCACTGGGATTTGGCGCGTGACAAAGCGCTTCATGTGGTTCGGCGTGCTCATAAGAGCGATCGCATATATATAACGCTCTATAACAGCACACCATCACGTATATGGCGCATGCGCGCGCGACAGCGTTTTATATTTTGCATCCCAGTGCTCTAATACGCAGCGCGCCGCTCACCGAAAAGTTGTACGTCCAAATAGAAACACCGGCGCGCGCGCCTACGCCTGTATATATAGAAACCGCGTGAGACTGGAACATGTATGTATGTATGTATGTATGTATGTATGTATGTATGTATGTATGTATGTATGTATGTATGTATGTATGTATGTATGTATGTATGTATGTATGTATGTATGTATGTATGTATGTATGTATGTATGTATGGTGTGTGTGGTATGTGTGTGTGTGTGTGTGTGTGTGTGTGTGTGTGTGTGTGTGTGTGTGTGTGTGTGCGTGCGTGCGCGCGCGCGCGAGTGCGTGTGTGTGTGCGCGCGTGTGTGTGTGCACGCGGATCGCGCTATCGGCCTTAAATGCCGCAGGCGCCATGCCTTATCGTCGCAGGAGCCGAGTGGACGACGCGTCGCCGCGTCTCCACTCCGGTCGTCGCGCGGACGGACGACGCCGTCGCGACGCGACGCGACGCGCGAGCTTTCCGAAGGAGGCGGACACAAGAAGTACATTAGCGCCGCGCGCCCTGACAAATGACCGAGGTCGCTGTAAAACCGCTCGCTGTCCTCCTCCTCCTCCTCCTCTTGCACACTTCGTAAAAGGATATGCGGCGCCATCCGAATGTGTCGCTCATTTCGTATCTCTCGAGTGGTGTCCGTATATAACCTCCTCGTGTAACGTCTGCGACGTGAACACCATCTTTCGGCAGTGCTCGAAGTGGACCGTGCAGGTTTGCTGAAGATATATATATATACGGTCGTATTGTAGTATGTGTCTATCTGTTTCAGGTCAAGTGGAGCCTTCTGCCACGCACCTCGTAAAGTAGATATATATAGAGAGAGGCGGTACATTAGATATGTATATATTTATATAGCGTATACCGGGAGTGATGGGTCGTGAACGCATGAAATTCGTTCATATTGATAACGTGCCATAGCATTGCATATACTTCATCCACGCATGGCTGTGGCGGAGGAGTTGAATGCCGAGCGTACGGCTTCGCTTATCTTTAGTGATAAGCGTTGTCGCCCGTTTACTAAGCGGCGTAAGTTTCAAATGATTCGCTACAAAATAGCCGGTTGACCTTAACGTCGTGGTAACGAACCCGCACGGAGTAAAAGACGAAAGAGAAACAGAAAGAAAGAAAAATTAATGTACTTTCAGAAATCCCCAGCCTTAAAAAGTAAGGGCTCGTATTCGCAGAGAAGTTCATACGCCAGAACTGCATACGTAAGAGCTGCTGGTAGCTATAGTCAATCGTGATGTTGGACATATTAACGATAGAGAGAGACAGACAGAGAGAGAGAGAGAGAAAGGCACATGGAAGAGTAGTTCTTACGAACGGTACGCACCTCTCGCCAACGAACGATTCCTGCCCCGGTCGAGAATCGAACCCACGACGTAAGCTCGTCTTTCAAAAGTTCCATAACTGCCGAGCGCCATTGTAACGCAAGAGAGAGTTACGATGTCCGCCGCCTTTTCCATTAACCTTTCTGTATTTCTTCTTGTTTGTCAAAGCGAATGTATTTCGCCTCCTGCGAAAGCTTTGTTGAGGCTTCAGGGCGCGATGTGGAGAAGGGTTCAGCCACACCCTTTGTTCTTTTGTTTTTGTTTTTGTTTTGCAACTATATGGACAGATATACTGTACACCGTGTCAACAAGCAGGACGTGGGTAATCTTACTTGCTTTCATCATATTAAGTGTAATTAATGACTCGATAATTAATTAATTGATTGAGTGATTGTACATGCTGGCAACAAGTACAGTTTGACGCCGGCTTCTTCACATTGCAAGGTTCAACTGCCAAGCGCTAACTGTACTACATAAAGCTAGCTTAATAAGCAGGACTATCCAGTATTCACTGCTGTTCGATACGAAGGTTGCCTCCTAGCCGTACACATACCCGTTCGTCCTCTTGAGGGCAGGCCGACTCGGAGGTATGCGCTCCAAAGATAAATGCTACATGTCAGATAAGGCTCATCACGTGACCTCGTACTACACGGCCCCCTCAATTACAGAATGGACCCAAGTGGCTGCCCGCCGCGAATCTAAATGGACGAAAAAGCGAAAACGGGCCTTCGCCATTGTATATAACTATATATGCGCGTGTATGCGGCTCCCATCAGCGTATGCCGTCCTTCCCAGGCGCATTCGAGCGCAATCACGCGCGCTCGCTGCCTGCCTGGCGAGCGTGACGGGCGGACGTCCGCGCAATTTTCGCTGCCTAACCTTTCCTCCTCGAGCGCACACACTCTCGTGACCTTGTTGCGTGCAGTACGCCGCCATGCCCTCTATATTGAACGCAGAGAGGGAGAAAGCAAGAGAGAGAGAGGTACTACACTTTCAAGCTCTATGCCGTGGCGCCTGCCCACAGGAGCCCTTCGTGAAGCCGTACTCTTGTCTCATTCCTTCGGAACGTATTCTTTTGTGAAGTTCAAACGCTTAGTGGACCTACGATCAAACTTTACCCCAACGTGTGCGCTATTGCACACGCGGTTTGATCGACTTCGATTAACAGATATTCAGGATGCACAAAAGAAACATATCGATGGTCTGCGGAAGAACGCAGTCTTAAATTCAACCGAATATAATTGGACGCAGTTAGTGTATATTCTGCGTCATACACACAAGTATATTTGTTCATTCTATATATATTTTTTTTCCATCTGGAAACGGGGCCGTGCTGTGGCCCCATGCTGCAGCCCTCTTCGGACTGCTGTGCGCGCGAGTTTGTAGTGTAGTGTGCGCATGGTTTCCACTCCTGCTCTTCGACCACAAGGCTAAGGAGACAGAGAGCGGAATCGAGGGCAAGGGGAATGTGACCACGGGAGATGCGCGCGCGCGTGCTTCCTAAAAAAAAATATACTGAAGGCCCGATAACGTTGCGAGGGTGTCCCGTGGGCGACGCACCGATGATGACGACGATGACGGTGGCGTCTCTGCGTGCTCGTCACGTACGCGGGAGCAAATTGCCCGGTAAGTGGCGGCGCCATTGCACTCTCCCTCTCTCTCTCTCGTCCTCCCACACTCGCATTCGCTCGCCTCTCCTCGTCTCGGTTCTTCCGTGTAGTTTACCTCTCGTCATTTTTATTTTTTCTCTTTCTTTTAATTACGAACGATGTCCGCGTCTGGCGCAAAAAATGAAGAAAAAAAATGGCGTCGGCGTCAAGGGGACTGCGAACCTCCCAAACGTCTCTCTTCCTCCCCTTTCCTCCTCCCTCTCGAAGCACCTGCCCTCTACTTCTCACAATTTTTTACCTTGACAACTTTTTCTGCGACGTCCTTCCGCTGGGTCTGGTCATTTATGCCAGAAGCAAAAACACAGCAGCGGTCCCATATGCACTTTGAGCGAGTGTTTGTTGCTCGTTGGATGTGATTCTACATGGAACCAGAAGGATCTTGCGTTGAAGTTGTTCGTAAGAGAAAATTGCAGCCAAAGGTGATAGTGGGCATGTGATTAGAGAAGGCGACCGGCCAACGGCAAATAGCATTTGCGAACGAGATCAATTTGGCCCCAGGTCCCGTATTCAGATGAAAAACTCTCATGCTTTAACTGCTTCTAAAGAGCATCTAGAAGCTAATTTTGCTGACGAACGTGTATTAGTTACCGAAGACGGCCAGCTTGCGTATGAAAGGCTCTGCGCATTCGGCCCCCAGATATTGTATATAACTCTACTATACTTTCGTCACAATTCGTCCTGCATGGTCCCGGACCAGGACGAATTTTTTCTTCAACTGCGAGGCTTTTCTTTCGAGGGCTTCCTTTGTAGCAGTTGCTGCGAACGAGTGGATCTCTGATTTTCTCTTTATTTAGTTTCTTGTCTCCACCTTGCGGGTTTCCGCAGAACTATTACATTCTACTCCACGTCATTCCATTCCAGGAGTACCAACCTATGGGGCAGAAACTTGGTGCGATGCCGAAGAGAACTTGAGATGTAGCTCAGAACCGCGCAACGAAACATGGAACGCAAGAATGATAGCCGTGACTTTAAGAGACAGTTAAGACGGCGGCACGGATTGGATAGCCAATAGGGGGTACGTATACGATATTTGAGTCGAGATTTTACGAAGAGCAAATGGAGCAAATGCAATGCGTATAGCAAATAGCGGGTAACAGAACGGGTTTCAAGCAAAGGGAAGCGCAGTCGAGGACCACTGATAATTAGGCCTAGAGCGGTGAAATTTGGGGAATCTGCAGACATATAGGTGAAGCCAACTGATGCAATAAATGTAATTGGAGATCGCCGGGGTAGGCCACTCTTCTGTTGACATAAACCAGTATTGTTGTTTTTGTTGTTGTTGTTGTTGTTGTTGTTGTTGAAGAAGAAAACACGAGATTAGTTGGCAACTGTAGAGCGTTTACTTTCATAACTCAATTTGCTTTTTCCTTTAGGTATATATGTCGGTTACTAATACAAAAAGAAAAGCTGAGCGGAAGACCGACTCCAACGATTTATTCGGCTCTGCATGTGTTAGTAAATTACGCTTGCGCGCTATAGCCGTATACGTGGTGTTCGAGACACGGCGTCTATATGACGTGACTCCGGCTCTGCAATTACTTCCGGTGCATACAGTGAGAACAATCATGGCCTTCGAGATCAGTTTTTAGAACTCGGAGGGAGCCCGTTGCAGGGGCGCGTATTTGAACTCCACCAATACACAGCCACTCATGCCGTGCGAGGTGTTTTGGTAAGCCAGAAAAAAGAAAAAAGACGAAGCGACAAAATACGAGCGGCGCGACGGCACATTGCAGAAGCCACAGAAACCGCGCGCGATACGCCATAGCTTTTGACAGCGTCCACTGGGATGCAGTTTATTGTGCATCGAAGAAGAGTGCATTAAATTCTAAAGGGAGCAAGGAGAGAACCTCCACAACTCTAAGGGTGCAATCCGCCTTCACTTTAGAGAGATGCACAAGAATCCACACGAACCCTGTGTGACTCATGGATTTACACGCGAACAAGCGACGCTTTTATACCGCATCAGGACCGACTCCGCGTACACCCCAGCTTGGTTATTCAAGACTGGGCTTCGCGCTTCCCCACTATGTGCTTTTTGTGGTGACATTGGCGACATCGAACATTTCATTTGGCTATGCCCGCAGTTTGACACAGAAAGAAAAGCGATGGTCGACAAGCTACAAAAAAGCGGTCTCACGTACAGGACCTTTGAGGACGTTGTTTTCCCCGGAGGGCCCGCGGCATTCAGGAAGAGAGCGCAACGACTGCTGATAGCCTTCCTGCGAGACACGGGGCTCATCGACAGCTGGTGACACACCCCTGATCTTAACTGGAAGGAGGATCAGGCGGAACAACTGCCGGCTATGTATGCCAGGCTAACCCCGCCTGCTTCAACATCATCACCACCACCACCACCACCACCACCACCAACCTCCTATATAATTCCGGGGAACATTTATTTTGCGGAAACGCCGCAAGCAGAAGAAAGCGCCAAAAAATTCTTGACTTCACACCGACGTATACCAAAAGACGTACAGTTCGACATGATAATTTTTTTTTATTAAGTTGGAAGTTGAGTCATCATTTTCGCCAGTAATGATAAACATTTTCCCGCCGAATGAATGCGAACGAGTCGCGAAATAATACACACCAGGCTAAACAGGCTTGGTGTTTATTGCCTCTTTAATTAAAATAAGCAATGCATGCCCTCACCTTTGACAACGATGTTAACCCTACGGGAGGCTGGTTTCTATATAGCGAACACGTGTTAGTATAAGAATGACCATGTTTCAAATGGATAAGCCAACTTTCCCGCAAGACAGCCGGACAGCGCGACTGCGGTGGAGCCGACTTGCGGACCAACGGACGGGAAGACCACTTTGCATTCTTTTGTGAGGTATCACGCGTTCACGTGTTTCCCGCTCATGATTCCTCGTGAATACCGTCTCTTCTCATATTCAGAGTCGTTGCGTGCCAAACTTGAAGAAACTCGAAGCAAAAGGAAGTGGCGATATGCGACTAAAGAGTACAGACATGTTATTCGCTGACGTCTACAGCGCAATGTTAATCCATGACGCCAGGGTCGTAGATACCGAGGAAATATTTCCGGGAGGGGTTTTATGGGGACAGCGGCGGCCATACTGAAGTATTTACTTTTTTTTTTTTGCGCGTGACTCAAGCGCATTCCTGACCTATAATACGTAGTTTAAAGATATCATAGTGTATCTTGGGATATGCGTATAATGAGATATACGGTATTATAGTTGTACTGAACAATATATTGCCGCAGCGATAATTTTTGTGGGTATCGTATAACCGCGTAGCCCTTGCCCCTGCTTACGGATCAGCATGACAGCTGTTCTTCACCTTCGCGTAGCGAGGGCTTCTCCGCATCGCAAACGCATCATCGATGCTCTGTTCATTGTCCAGAAACAAAGAAGCAAAAGGCTGAGCAGTTTGTTTCTCAGCGTGGTCTATAAGGTACAAACGTCCGAAACACGGACAAGGCGTGCGTCTGATACACATACTTCGGTGTGCGTGTTCCTCCAAAATACTTTCTTTTTTTTATGCAAGACCAGTCGCTTAGTGGCCAGCACTCGGGCACCCTCTGTGCAGTCATGACAGCGAGTGACGCGACCATGACACGATCATCGCGCAGGCTGGTCACGCACAGCATCTGCGTAATTGGAAGTGTTGTGATTGCGGGCCCTGCAGGGCCCGTGTTTTGTTGAGGGGTTCTTTTAATTTTAAAGCGAAATTTTTCTCTGGTTCTTCTTCTTCCCCACTCTGCGCGGACGGCTGTCTGGATGAGTCAAACTGGCCCGATACTGGAAACATGTAATTAAAGACGGCAACTGTAATCAAGGGTGGTCATACACCTGATGCAATTGCAAGGACGATGCGAGTATTTCGAAAAAGAGCTGATAATGTGGTTTGTAACGCACGCCGTTAAACGGACGCCGTGCAACGTCGCAGCATCCACACTCGTTCGTTATGCCAGAGTCATTCGATACTACTGCAATTGAAGATATGCGAAGGCGCCTCTTTACGGAAAAATAGATCACCTCCCCTGTGTGGAGGGGGACATACATTCGCGTAAAGGAGAACGCTCTTTTGTACACACGACTATTAATAATAATAATAATAATAATAATAATAATAATAATAATAATAATAATAATAATAAGAAGAAGAAGAAGAAGAAGAAGAAGAAGAAGAAGAAGAAGAAGAAGAAGAAGAAGAAGAAGTAGGAACAAGAAGTATACTGTTTCAGTTCGGGCTTCTTTCAAGGATGAACGGAAAGGAGTACATCTTCCCGCGATGAGGCATGCCCAAGAACTAAGCGTGCTTCGCGCTTACCGTCACGCGCTTGCGGGGCACCACCATGACAATGATCGCGCACGAACTCTCTCTCTCTCCCTCTCTCTCTCTCTCTACAAGGGTGTATACAAGGGTGTAAATATGTCTGTAACTCACACACTTAACCCCTTTCTGGGCGTTGGGGTGTTAGTTACAGGCCAATTTACTCCCTTATTCACTTCGAAGGGTGTCAGTATACGCAGGAAGCGCCTCAAACATTCTTGGAACACCTTTAGCCCCGAGTTTTGAGAGAGCGCGACGCTGCGATATACATTGCCGTTTACAACGGACACATTAAAAAACGAAATTCAAAGAAAGAAACATTTGAAAACAATCCTCACAAAATTCAGCCCCTTAGCTTCTTAGCGAAACCGCAAATGATTACTGTCGTACAATTTTTTTTTTATTTATTTAGAATCGTCGAAAGCTTGGCAAGTAACTCTTCATTCAAGGACATTTTGACAGATTACTTGGATTACCGAAGAGCGAAAGAGAAAAACGTTTATTATTTGAAAAAAAAAAGAAAAATCTACATATATTGAAAGGCAACCCTGGTGGTCTTTCCGAGGAGGTGCCTAGATTCCCTAGGTGAATTGTTTCGCTCCTTAATAGATAGAGCATCAAGCTGTGCTATATAGCATTGCGGTGCTCAGCTGTCAATTCTTGGAAGAATCCAGATGTTTAGCGTGATGACTGAACTCCGTAGCCCAGAGAGAAAAATTCTTCGCAGTGAGGATAGGCAGGACGTTTCCATAGCAGATGGTGCGCTGTGAGATGGTAAGTCAGTGGCCTGGCTTGCGACGCAACGGCTGTGAAATTGTGCAAGAAGCGCACACGACGTTCCTCGTTTGCTGAAGGTATACATAGCCTCAATCAACTGGTCTCTCAAACGCACTCGTCTAAAAGCATGGCGCTCTGACTCATCCAGAGAGCTTCCGCGTGGCGTGTCATGCATATCTAATAAAGGAACGAATAAGTCTTTCTACGCAGGTAATTTCAGTGCAGTCGAGAAACACATCACCGTGTGGTTCGAGCTATAATGGACGCACCTGCCTTTGTTTTGTCTCGTTTTATTTTTGTGTTGATCGCGCGCGCGCGCGTGTGTGTAAACTTAACACGAAGACGGTCGTTGCGGGTATTGTCTCGCGTTTTCGAAATTCGGAGATCTCAAAAAAAAAAAAAAAGAAGAAGGAGAAGAAGCGGACTTTTGGAAACAAGAACTTCGCGCTTTGGTGGAAACGTAGAAGGAGAGCGTACCGCACAGAGGTAACCCCTATAATTTGCTGTGTATTTATTCTCTCGAGATGTCGCCGCTCGCCGTGACGTGGACTATTCGAAACGTCGATTTAGCCTACGTAACAGTGACCCGTGCTCAGGCAGATTCATTCATCGGTTGCGTTGTGAAACATTGCCTGGTTGCAAGCGTGGTCTTTTGAAGGAAACACATATACTGGGTGTGTATATTTAGTACAGACTTCTCGTTAACATACCTGCCTTCCTTACATCCTCTCTCTCTCTCTCTCTCTCTCTCTCTCTCTCTCTCTCTCTCTCTCTCTCTCTCGAAAAATCGCGCGGAGCGTATAGAGAAATTAGGGCTGTTCAGGTGGATCGCTTGAAGAGACGGACATTATTTGCACTACAAATATCAATGAGGGGGCTAATTAAATCGTTCAGTAATTGTTTTTTTTAATCACTCTACTTGGGCCCCATATTGCAATCGCGAAATTGGTACCTATAGAAGTAGTACGTGATGTCCCGTCTGCCTATACCACCGACAAGACCACAACTACATTCGAGACGCTACCTGTCCCCAAAATCTGCTAAAACGTTCAATAGGCGTTCCAGTTATACCGTCCCTGTATACTGAGGGACGTACGCTTTTTCGAAAATGTTAACAGGAACGTCCATCGTATTTTCGTTCAACACTTTACGCGCGGGTGTATATATGGATGGAAAGTGGTCTTATGTACGATTATCAGTAAGCAAGCGTGACGTCGCTGTACACTGCTGGGCTTCAAGCTTCCGAATTCACAAAAAAAAAAAGAAAATTCTTACAATATAGAATTGTTCGTAAGAGCAAGTTCCAGCCAATCCTGACGCTGGACATAATGTTAGCGGAGGCGACCAGCCAATGGCAAGGAACGCTTATACGAACGAGGAGCTTTGTGAATTAGGCCCTATACAGTTGCAACATGTACCCTAAAAGGAATAATAAAAAATAAAATAAAAGAGAATATTTTTAATCAGGTACCTCGACGTCTCAAATTCTTACGCAGGTAATTTCAGCCTCTTTCCAGAAGCTCCGGAAAGGTATCTAGACGAGCGCAAAGGAAACCGTTAAGAGCAGATATACTCCTATTTTTCAGAGCGGATAGTGACGTGATAGTACGGTTATTCACAACTACGCTCTTGTCGTAGCCGCTTTCTTTTTCTTTCCTAAAGTGTTCTATAGCTTTTAACTTCACTCCCTTGTTGCGGCTTGCTGTATACAGTCCCCATGACACGTAACCCGAACGATGAGGATACCTCAGTATGCCGCTCTACTTTAGCAAACGCAATAGCGCAGACAAACGTAACGAGATGCCATCGAATGCTTTGGAAGGAAGACTCTTTAAGACAAAGCTTTAGATCGGGGCCAAACTCCGATTCCGTGCCTGTTCAAATACATGTAAAACGCAGAAACGTTTTATACAAAGCAACCGCTGGACTGATTTGGATACAATTAGTTGCATTTTAGAGAGAAAAAAAATCAATTCTGAGTGGAATTTCGATTTAGGATCTCCAGTGTACTTACTGTAATCGTTGTAGAAAGCTGTGATCGTCGTCGCTGTCTTTGTCATCAATAGTCGTCATCGTGCCATTGCTGCTCGGCCTTGTCACCAGGCCAGCTATCGCTGTTTTGAGTGGCAGTTAAAACTTTTTTTAAATTCTCCTTTACATTTTTCGATCTCTCGTCCTTTAGCCTCAAGAGGAAAGCTTTGTCTATTTCTCTCTGTGCACAGTACACATGAATTCCGCTTGGCAGTGAGTGGATGTAAAAAACCACAGGTTGGACACTAAGCTGTCCGGTCTTGGCTTTGATTGACCTGTTGACCTTTCTGCGTGATGGACACCAGTGCACTTTTAAATGTCACCGTTCATTTCTTCATATGACTTCGTATTCATTTCCATGTAACTTCGCATAGTTCAGCCCATTTCCCTATTGTACTGTTATTACACTGTTGTTTTTTCAAACCGTGGACGAGACAGGGACATATCAAGTTTGTGGAGGGTGTCTGAGCTAACTCTAGCCAAGGTTTGAGGAATGTGTCGGAGCGCGTTAAAGCTAAACGCGACTAAAATACACATTTCTTACCCTGTGTTTCAAGCAATTACCATTTATTTTTCCTACATCCTCATAATATCGTACTTATTCAAGATTAGTTACTGAACATTACAGCATTTGTGTTTAGAAGAATGTTTTAGTTTGGCGCTAACGCCAACTTCAATATTCAGATACACGTAAAACGCACAAGTACTTTTATGAGACAAGCGTTAAACTATCTGAATGATTTTCTTTTTGCACTATAGAGAGAGAAAGTTGAAATTCTGGCAGCTCTAGGAAGCAGAATGTTGATTTTATGACTCGATTTCCTTTACGAAAATTGTCGAAAACTGGTCAGCTTAAGAAAAAAATCGAAGCACGAAGTTTAGACGCCTGTAATTCTAAACTCAAAACAGATGTCGCAGTTCTGTCAATTGCATTTGTTAGAGCATCACAATCGGACAAGCTTGATGCATGAATTCGATCTTTACGTGAAAATGTGTCCCAATCCTTACGAAGGTTTTCCAAAAGTCGTAGTTGCAAATTAGTAACACATTTTAGAGCAATGTATAATGCATCAATATTTTCCTCTTTAGGTGTATTGTCATCTACAACTTACAACATCCTTCTTTTGCACTTTGTAAACTTAATACATAATGTTAGTGAAACGTTCTAAGTTTTAAGTGTTTTTCTATAAATATTTATGGCGTAAACTAAAAATCCGCTTCCTGAATTTACTAGTTTTCAAGTTAATATTTTAAATGCAACAAACCACATCACGATCGCTGCAGTGTTTACCAAGAAAAACGACTTCTCCGTTCCCACGTATCTAAATATGCGAGATAAACCTACCCCTTCACAGGAAAATACAACGAGAAAGTTGTATCTCGTTCTATCGAAAACGGCCGAGCCGACAATTGTCAACTTGCTGCTTATTAGCAGAGTCCTCAATTGCGATGTTTTTTTCCGCGTGTATACCCTACAAAGAAAGCCAGGAAAATACTTTCAAAAATCCGCGTCTATAGCAGGACCACTTTCAAGTGCGCCTGAAATTAATAAACGATTTTTCAATCTATAGACCGCTGCCGCTGTGAGAAATGGCAGGGCAGTGGCAATTTCGAGTTCTTCAGTCTTGCTATCGCTGCCGTGAACTGTCGGGCCCGCTGCTTCCGCACCCGCTAAGTCGGATCGAATCCCCTCGCCCGAATCTCGCAGTCAACGTCAGTGCCCTAATATTCCACGTCACTTCCAAGGAAGGCAACACTGGGCTGTATGTTGCACACGATCCATTTCACTGCGCCTTCTTTTCGCCCCTCGTTGTTCGCATGCACGTACGTCTCAGCCCGCTGGGCGCGACAAGTGATCAGAAAAAGATTGGAAAATGTTAATGGATCTTTACGAAAAGCAGCCTCATTTGCACAACATATAGGATAATGTCACGATTCCATTCGTCCTCACAAAGCTTCGTCGGTGGTCGAAGAGGAGTTCCGCTTGCGTTCACGGCGGAGAAATAAGCAAGAAAGATATTATTAGATACCTCTTTCAGATGAATCGGTCGTAGCACGAAAGTGAAATGTGTATTATAGAGAAGCAATTGGGCACCCTTATTGGCACATTTACAAGTCCGTAAATATGCAGTATTTTAGCACGTCAGAGCATACCGAGAGATACAGAGTTTGCCGCCATGGAGTCAAATTTAGTGGCACCTGCCTTTACGCACAGTAAAACACAGCCCTGAAAGTCATTCTGGCCAGTCGTTTGGTTTTGCTTTAGATATTCCGTGCACTCCCCATCTGTTCATTATAGGTGTGAACAGCAGCCATGAAACGCATCGCTTGCGCGCGCCTTTTATTACATTGTTTCTCGTGGAAAATTAAAAACACGCAAAGATGGGCAACAATTACAATTACTTGCTCGGCGTCGCACCAGCAGCTGGAATGCAGGGAAATTTGCGTGATGCCGACCGACTGCGTGACGTAGGTACACGGGACATATTTCCAGTGAAGCTTGGCAGAGAAGACGTTTGTGTTAAAAAAAGGAATAAAAGAAAAGAACACGTAAACAATGTATGATAAGAAAGGAATAGGATCGAGGAAAGCGAAAGCTTACACTGAACTGGCGCTGGAGCCGTATTTTGTCGCGTTCCATTGCCGTTCTTCTCCCCATTCATGAATGGCGATCGGGAACCGCCGCCGCGCCACCGTGATACCAGCCGGTATACGTGCGATGTGTGGTAAAAAATGAAGAACGAAAAGTGGAATGGATCGCTAAAAAAACGGTACCGCGGTTACACTGTTAGAGGGACCCTTTGTGCCGTGGTTACGTTATACCGTTATTTCCTAAACTTACATAACACCTCTTGGTGGAGCTATTTAACATTTTCCGTTATGCCTCCAAGTCAACGTCTTTCTGTCTGTCTGCTGTATTACAAACTTTCGCTCGCTTGATTGAAGCGACATCGCGATACCGAGGAACAGCACGGTAATTATAGTGACTGTGCACGTACGAATATACAATCGCCCCCGTCACGTGTTCCATGCGGGTGCAGTGTCATTCGCGAGGTGCACGTCAAGCCCGCAAATCCCTAGGAGTAATTTTACACCTAAAGGGGAGTTCCACGACGCTTTTCGTGCGGCGGCCGTATATAGAGGCTGACGGCGTGTTCGGTGTGGAATGTCGGTAAACATAGCAGCCATCAACGGAGCCTGCGTCAAGGGCACCGGTGTGAACGTGCAGCCGCACGCCGGCGTCGGTGTAGAAACGGCGAAGAATGCTGCGACACCCGTAGCTTATAACGGAGTGCTAAGCTCGGATATAGCGAAGCGCTTGAGAAGCTAGGCTCGGATACTGCGAAGCAGCTACGCCGGATAAAGTGAAGCTTTTGTAAAAACTCTCAGGTAGATTTCGGGCAGTGTCGACGCAGACGACTATAGGACAATACCGAATAGCGATGCAAAATTTCCGAAAATGTTGAGCGGTATGCAAGAAAAAAAAAGTTATTTTCATGTTTCCTTGTGAAATTTTGGAAGCACTGACAAAATTGAAACTCCAATACATATAGCTTTATTTATTATACCAGCAATTAAAGAATAATTGTCCTCAAATACACGCGATAATTACGCAGAGAAAGCGAAGACAATAAAATGAACACTTTGTTCTCTTCTACGAAAGATTGCCAATCTGATAATAAATGACAAAGAAAGAAAAAGAAAGTCACTCAGTGTCCGAGCCACTCTCGCATGGACACACTCGCATTCAAATTTATCACAGCTGCTTCTAGACTCAAATTTCGATTGTACGTGGACGGTACCTTTAGAACATTCGTTTACTTGGCTGAGCCTGTCGCGAAGCTTTGTCACGAACATTTCCAAACACCGGCCAGCTTCTTTCACAAGTGGCAGATGAAGGTACCTGCAGCAGCCTATATATACACCTATAGAACCTATAACTAAGTGTCAGCAGCTGATTATAGTGCAAACGCCTTGCCACCGGGTTGACGGTTCCACACGCTTCGCGGTAGTCCCAGACTCCAGTCGGGGACCCAAACCCAAAGGCGTCCTGCAATCAGCAGCATTTGAAAGCTACAAGCTATATGCTTTCAAATGGAACTGCAGAAGCGTATGACGAAGGCGCTTGAAAACTGTGCTGCCTGCCGTTTTCTTGTCGTGGACGTCGCTTCTAAAATCGTATGTTACACATCAGAGAATGTCTAGTATAACCGCATGGCGGAAATTTTAATGTGCTTTTTGTTTTTTTTTTGCACTTTCATAGTGCTGAAAAAATAAAACAAAAAACCGTTCTCCGCCACTCCAAAGCTTTCCATTTTCTTTTTTTTTTCCCCAGCCATTTCGTCTCTGCTGCCAAATGATGTGAGAACTAGCTTATAAAGCTTCACTGTCTTTGATGCGAACTCCTGAAGATATCTAAAGTTGGTCTGTGTTTGACGTGCTGGCTTTGACACCCTAAATGTATGGTTTATGCACGGGAAGCTTACCACAAAGCCCATAGTACAGGGGGTTTTGATAGGCTCGAGCGAAGTTTCAGTTGTGGACGCGGTTCAGAAAAGCAATAAATAACAAAAAAGAAAAGAACAAAAAGTTTCATTGCTTGTTTGGTACGAGCGAGCACTTCAAGGCAAGAAACAAAGACGAACAACTCGTTCCAATTTTCTTGGAGTTGAACAGCATGTGCCCTTTGTGGGGTTAGGTTGTTTGAATTGAGGGCCTCTTTGAGAGCACGAGCCACTGCTGCGACCCGAAAGTGAGCTTTCGGGTGGCCCCCTTTTTTTTTTTAAATACGCGGGACTTTGATTCTACAGCAGAAAGTAAAAGAGAGAGAGAAATTATGCAAGGAAAAGGCAGGGATGTTAGCCAGAGGTAGTTCCGGTTGGCTTCCCTGCAGGGGGTATAAAGAGATCGAGAGAGAGACGAACAAACAACCACGTACACTATAGAGAGGTAATGAGTGGCCTTCTTAAAGTCTATCGTGAAGCCCCGTAGGCCGCGGGAATCTTAGTAGCTCGAATAAGGCCTTCCGCGCGGATGTTCTTTGGGAGAACTGGCCTAGAGCTTTCAGTTTCGATAGTGCACGATTGTTCAATCGGTTCAGCACTCTGCACATCACTTGCCTATCGGCACTACAGAGCGGGGAGGCTCGGTTAATTTGTGTGAGCGGCTCTTTACAACTGCATGTGTCGCACGTGGGGCTGTTGCCATGGCCATTCCAATAGGGAAGGCAGAAGTACTTACACTATACACACTATAGATAAGATAAAGCAAGGTCCATACATTAATTCAATCTTTCTATATTCCTTTATTTTTCAATGTAATAACTGAAACTGTTCAGCAGTTCAGGAACGGTATTGCTAGCGAATATGCTATATATGATACCGCTTTCTCGAGCGTGAAAGAAGAAGGATTAGTGCTTTGTTTGATTACCACCGTGTTTCTTCAAGAGCTTAATGCACTTAAGCTGGGACTTCCTGAAGAAAACACGCTCTACAGTTCCTTCGAGTAAAAGCGCAGCTAAGTTATTGTTTGCCTTTCGGCCGAGAAACCTCGTTGCAATATACCCTTGTCTAGCGAATGGGGAGCCCAAAAGAAAGAGAGAAAAAAAAAAGAATCAGTTCTTACGGTTAACGAAGAAGCCACTGTGTGCACGATGCGTAACGCCGTGATTATCACGGTCGGTATTTTCGGACTATCACATTCGGCGATACTGTCACTTTCGCGCGACGTGTTGCAGTACACAGCGCGTTGGATGATGCGAGAAGTTTTGCTCGACCCGCCTGCCAGAGCGCGTTTATCGTTCGAGAACGCGTCCTCGGGTCTTCAACACCATGCAGCGTTATTTGCACCCACAGCATCGTATTTAAAGGTATATAGACAAAAAAGAAAAACGCCTTTCAACGGATTAGGGAGTACATATGGGCACCTGACAAACGCATGTATTCCTAATTTGTGGATTCCGTATATAGCGTTCATTGGGCTCAAATATCAATTGCTTGTCGCCTGCGTGCGTTTACCAGAATCTCAGTGTCGTCACCGATGAGATATTATAATAAGCGAAAGCTGGCCCCGTACCACAAGCCTCACGGCGGCCGGATCAGCATGACCGGAGGCATCTGTATTCGTCTCCTATCGGCATCAGCACCGTTATTGCTGATACCAGCGTGAGCCAAAACATTGTCGCGAGTACAACTGCCGTCAGCAGCTCGCAACGCGGTTGACAAGCGATTGGTATAAGGGCCGCCTGCACACTTTCAAGTATTCTCCCGGCTCACCAATTCCTATACGCTTATTTCAGGCCGTATTTCGTAACGATTCATTAATATTTCATTCTTCTTATCATCCCGCGCGCCGAGTGATCCATCCCGGCGATAACGAGGGCTCCGCATGAGCCGAGCCAACGACTTTTATAGAGCTGAAAGAACGAAAAGTGGAATGCGCGGTATCGTTGGAAGATACGGCCCCTGGATGACCTACAATAGCAGCAGCTCCCGTATCTTTAGGCTTAATCTAAATTAGCAACTGTCAATCTTAACAACTTGATTGCGACATGGACGTTATCGGAACTGTCGGAAGGATACAGGCGCGAGTGCGACGACCGCTTAGCATAATAATCCCCGCCGGTTGCTCGAGAAAGCGAGTTGTTACGTAATGCTGTGTTATTCGCTGACGATCAGCTGGGCACCGATGCCAAGCTGCGTGGCTAATCTAATCGAGAACGCGCACGCCCTACTGCAGTTACCTATCCACACAGACGCGTAAGCGGTAGGGAATATATCGCGGTATCGGCACGTGCCCGGATAGCTACGGTGGAGGAATGCCTTCGTCGACGTTCCGAGCCGCGAATCTCCCCAATCGGCGCGATCCGTTCGTGCTTAGCCTAAAAGCCTTCCGCGGGGAGGAAACAGATTGGCTGCTCCATCTCGGGGACGCGTCGTTCGATATGTAGTCGAAAGAGACGAAACAAATTCTAAAACAGGAAAAAGAAGAAAGAGACAATGGCGAGGAGAAATGTGAGTGAGAGGGAATGCATTTTAACCATGGTTTAACAACCACGGAACTAACAGTCTTGCCAGAGAGGAGGGAAACCGCCGCCGGCGGAGGAGGCAAAGCGCGCGCAAAAGCGAGAGGCGAAAAATCGACGGAGAGGAACGCGAGCGCCAAGCGGCGGCGGTGACGCCAGGGACATTCTCGGGAGGAAATCTAGGGAACACGCTCCGCCCCCTAGGTACCGAGGGGGCGGGGCCTCGCGGTCATGGCGGCCTCGTTATGCGAGCGGTCGCTCCTTTTTTGCGTTTTCGTTTGGAGCCGCGCAGTCGCTGGCGAGCCGGTGCGGGGTTGAGAGGTGTGCGCCTTTTTCCTCGGCCGCCCAGGCAAGGCAAGGAGGCGAGTGAGAAGTACTACAACGCCGAGCATTGCGCCAGCGAGGTGGCGGTCTGTGTGCTGATTACGACGGCGAACGCAGCGCTGGAAGAGATCGCCCCCCTTTTTTTCGAGAGCGTTCTCCCGCTCGAGCGCGTCGTGTCTGTGTGGCCGCCCGACGAGATGATACCGCCGTCTGCTTTTGGATTTGCGAGTTAGCTGCGGAGACTACGCGTTTGCTGCTGAACGGCGACTTGTGCGACGTCGTTACCCAGTGCTCCAGAATCATCGACAGCCGATTTCAAAGGTGAGACACGGCGCCATTGCATCTTGTATCTATACATTGTTTATCTCTCTCTTCCTTTTATTTATCGCACCGAACCTGTGAAGAGAAATATGAAGAAATCGGTTTCAGTTATAGACCAATAGCTGTCGACGGTATCTCTTCGTGCTTAAGAAGGCCTCGCAACATTCACCTCCTCGGTACCAGCGGTATCGCACTAGATATACGAGTCGTGTTCCACGGCTTCGCCTCCCTGATAACGTGGGTCACTTTAGTTCCTTCTGGGTAGGAAGAAATCATTCGTAGATACTGAATTATAAATATCGACTTCAACTTTTTCATTTCAGTTTGTTCACCTGGTGGCCCATCTATACGCTCGGTTTACGTTGTGTGTTGTGTCTGTGCATGAATCCTAGCATCGTTACCGATCTACGCTCTATTGCGCCAAGCGTCTCTTGCCGCGCTGATGGTCGCTTCTTTAGAGGAAGACAGTTCGATCGACGCCAGCTCCTGTTTTATGTTTGTTTAGTTTTTGTTTGTTGTTGTTGTTGTTGTTTCCTTCTTTTTTTTTGGGGGGGGGGGGGGCGTATAAACGGCGGCGCTGCATACCGACGATATCGCCGCATCTGCAATTCATTAATGCCATCGACGTCTCCGGCGGCCACCACGCATTGATTTACCGCTGTACGAGTCATGTGAATGTCACGTGGGTTGTCGCAATGTTTCGTTATCTCGCACTGTAGATCCTCCAGTACAGTCCGTGCATGGGACCGAGCGTGTCGCGAGGATAAGAACGCGCGCTGTTAATTTATTTTCGCCGTAAAATATCGGCAAGAAGCCACTGCAACGTACTGCTCCTTAACATTAATCCGGCGCCGCCAGCCGAGGGTTATTGCTCCATTAGCCACTTATTCATGGCAGCCTTATCAGCGTTCCTTCCTTTATCGCTCCCCGCTCTCCCCCCTTTCTCTGTTGCGGCATTCATTTTCTTTTTCTTTAGTGAGTACGAATTGTTGTTCTTGCCGCTAAAAATTTTCCTATCTGATAGCTCAGATAAGGTGTTGCGTAGATGACTTCCGCATCCACACACATTTGCATCATTGGAAACTGTTGCACTATTGGAGCCACGTATAACGCGCGGGCGAAATTATATGTGCACTGCCGTCGGTCGTGTCGCAGTTCGCACACTTTGCGTGTGGGCTGATGGGATAGCGAGATACTTTGGAGAACGTGAAGTTGTGCGCTAGCTGCCCAACAGCGACAAATCAAAGTGTATATATACCTAAAGAAAGGAAACCCACTCCAGGAAGTTTATATCTCCACTTCTACGGAGGGGATGACTCTTAGCTCCTGCAAGCACCTTTTTTACTGCAGTGCAAAGAGCAGGCGTATACTGCGAGTCTGAATGCCGCAAGCATTTAATGTGTCACGGCACACCATGCATGCGGATCGGTTGCAACGACCGCTTGTAAGTTGAGCCTCAAGTTCTCTTGGAATCGAACGAGATAGATCCGAGTTTTCTTTTTCTTTTTTTTTTTGTACGTCTTTACGAGCTCATGGCTGCAAGGAAATGTCCACATTGATGCGGAAATGGCCTATACATTATATCGTTCCCCATAAAGTTATGCGTGCACTTTCACAGAACCACAAACAATCGGGCAAATGGTGACTCAGTAACCTTTGCATTGCTTTTCGCCCATGGATATGCAACCCATTCGTTCGAGCCATATAATGACGCAGATGGCTTAGGCTTGCAATTCAGAGACGCCATATACCAGTTCGAATACAATGGTATACAGAGAGATACAAAATTCAATGATATGCCCTGGAAATTCTATAACCTTCAGCTATAGCTGATCGCCTGTATACATGCTGGTTCAGGTGCTGGGCGATAAATACAGTGATCACACAAACGCACGTCTGACACATACATAGTCACACGCATACAAAATGGAGACGTTCACAAACTATCGTTAAGGCGTGTGTATACAGGAGGTGTATACATAACTTCAAGAATGCTATAGTACACCGTAAAATAATTTACACCCATAAAAGTGAAAAAGGGTGTAAGTGTGTTTATAACTCACACCCTAGGGTGTCATTTATATAAATCACGCCCTAAGGGACATCTCTTCTATACTTACAAACTTCGCGGCCAAACGACAACTCCGCTATATACCAATTTGACCTATAACGGATCTAAAATTGTTTGTGCATGCTTGCGCGGTTCTTTGAGCGGAGAAACTTCTCAACATTAGCTATATATCTCTGGTTTATTTATAGAATGCAACGATATCTGCTGCGCACCTTTACACCCGTTTACAGTTTTAAGGGTGTATATTATTTTACGGTGCATAGCGATTTCGCGGCGCGCAACGCACAGGTGTAGTCATTTGCCACGGGCTGAGAATGTGCCGCAGAACCAAGCTCGTAGAACGTTGCTGAAGGTGAGCTAGTGATAACCTCATCACTTAAATATACGTTCGTCCTATTCGACATGCTACAGGACCACCTCCAGTGACATGGGGGCCGTGACAACACGATGGTAAGCAATTGAGAGATAACGTTAGTATATAAAATTTCGCGGCCATTTCAGGTGCGTCCCATGTCCTTTGAAGCGATCATGTATTCCGCATCACTGGTTAGAATAGTTTTCAACAATCAACCGTCAAAAGTGAATTATCAGAACAAGTTCTCGTGGGATCGAACGATATGTGGCCCATGCTTGAAGTCATACCGCAGCACTATATGCTGCAGCAATCAAATGCTGTATATATTGTCAGTCTGCGACGCTGTCTCAGTACGCTCGTTGAAGAAGTACTAAAGTGTAATGCTGCGTGAAAGTATATTTGTAAACTACACTTCTGCGATACAAGCAATATCGGTCTTACCGTGCGCAGCGGATATTGTTCCATTCTATAAAGAAACCCGAGACATACAGCTAGTGTTGAGAAGTTTCTCCGCTCAAAGAACAGCGCAAGCATGCACAAATAATTTCATATCCGTTAGATCAAACTGGTATGTATAACGGAGTTGTGGTTTGGCCGCGAAGTTTGTCAGAAATAGGAGATGTGGCCTTCGGTTACTTACCTATAATATAAGCAACATTTTCACGCGATATGAGTGAAATACACAGCCTTGAATTAGTACTTCGCAAATATTGAAGAAATCTAGTGTTCTTCTACGTTAGTGCCGTACAGGCACCACGCAAGTGCAAGGAAACTCATTCGTTGTTCATAAACCACCATCGAAAAGCCTACACATTGAATGCATAATCAGATTTCACATTACCAGCGGGCCCATATAGAAGGCCCAGCCTCGTCTGCACTCCCGATAAAATCGTCTGCTTGCTTTTCGAAATCTCCGTCTGCTGCATACGAAGCCGAGTCCCAGACATCTTGCCTCACCTTTGGGCGTTCGTCGGCATGCCAGACGTTATTGGTCTCTCCGAAATTCACGTCACACGGTGAGACCCAATCACAGACCCCGCTATCTGAGTCAGTCCACACCTCCCACCACTGGCGTAGCGTGAGGGGCCCAAAGAAACGAGACGGCGAAGAGCAAAGACAGAGGAGAAAGTGCGTCGATGCGATATCAGAGGTGAAAGTGCGTGGTGGGCGAGCGGTGGTGGCCCGAAGATGGCGCCGATAATGGGAGCATTAAACGGCGCGTTGTCGCTACTCTTATCGCTTCGTGCGTTACCTCCCGGCGGGCACGCGCGAGCTGCCTATGTGATTCTATGCGTTATCCCGAGCGCCAATCAGTACACATGCATACTCCGCTCGTCAATGCGCCTTGCTCAATTCTCTCGAAGTACATATCGTTATCGGGGCCTTACTCTCTCGACTTCTTCGATACCTCGTCGCGGCCTTGCTGCTGTTTGCATTTACCTCCTTGTGCGAGCCTGCCTCTGCGACCTCTGGTTATACACTCGGAACTACATCTAAGCGTCTCGTTAAAACCAATGCCGCGGCTATGTGCACTATATATTTGCTCGCAAGCTAATCGCTCAGTTTGCTCGGAGCGTTTTCAGTATACCGACAGAGTATGTCTACATGTCCTTTTTTTTTTTTGTAAATCCTTTCCTTTCTCTAGGTTTCTCGTTTCCGCAGGGTGTAATCAGATTATTTGCACTTATCCTTAACTAACATTTGTTGCGGGATTGCTTTAGTATAGCTTGACGGGAGACACGCGATGAACGATAATATATATATATATATATATATATATATATATATATATATATATATATATATATATATATATATTTAGCACCACTACGGCATGAAGCCGCGTGCTGTAGGTCCGGTTACATACGTTCTGGAAAAGCAACGTCTACAGTGTAGCAAGAGAAACGCGATCCCCAGCCGGAATTTGCCAGCGCGTCACAGAGTTAATTTGCCACCTCAATATAGAAGCGCTATGCGCTAACCAATTAAAATTTAAAAAAAGAACAAGAAGAAGAAAAAAAGACAAGCAACAGAAAGCCGTCTGACCGCTTGACTCGAAAGCAAGCGTTGCCTATACAGAAAGAAAGAATGTTGAAACCGCTACAGCGACGCGTTCCAGAGTGTGCGTGTATAATTGGAAGTGGCAGTCGGGGATCGCACGCCGTCACAAGAGCCGTCAACTTACGACCGCACTCCGCACGCATACAGCATACGTATAGCACTCTAAAGCCTATACCCAGCGCACACCACGTATAGGACTATAACACAGGCGAAAGACTTACATCTGTCTTATGTATATAGATAAAAAAACAAAGAAGCAACCAAATAGATGGAAGTCAGCTGGTCGCGCATCTAGATTCATGGCATGCAACGCCTATATAAACGTTGTAGGTGAATACACATGCAGAGACACCCATAGCGGCGGCACGTCCACGGGGTATACATCTGTACCTGTCTCTTTTGGAAAACCTCCCCGCGCCCTCCCCCCTCCGGCGTCTGTTTGGGGATATATCTCATCCAGGGGCGTAAATGTATACGGCGTACATATCGAGGCTTATACATACGCACTTCCGACAAGCAGCGAGGCTATCCTCTCTATAGCCCCAAGCGTGTATATACACCATACGCGGATATAGATAGATATATATACGCAGCTTTCACCGCGAACAAGGAAACTCGATACATCATCCGAATCCATTTTTCTTCATAACGCCTCCGTCACTGGGCGCTGAAGATCGGCTTTTTTTTTTTTCCCGCACCACGGTGCATTCCATTTCTCTGTTTTGTTATGATCGTCTTTTTTTTTTTTTTTGTCGCGAACCCGCGGTGACGCGAATGGATTGATTCATCATTTCAAAAAGTCCCAGCGTGTATGCGCGTATACAGTAGCGCGCACTCCTATAGGCGCGCCAATCTCTGCCTTATCCGCGCATTTGAAACACGTTTTTTTCTCTCTCTCTCTCTGTCTCTTAATTCTATTAGTTTTTTTTCCCCTTCGTCCTGCAGCGCATCAAGGCGACAGCAACGACAAAACTGTCTCGGCGCCACCTTGCAAACTCTGTTCGTCGCTAATCCTCGCGAGCATGCCGTCCTGCCTGCCACGTTTCTTCTTCAAATGTCTTTCTTTTTTTTTTCTTTTTTTCTTGTTTTAATGGTCATCCGTGAAGTCGTGCCGGCTTTGATAGCAGGTATATGAAGGTACACGTGGCGTCCGCCTGGTTTTATTCGTATATGGGGCGCGAAAGGCTGGGAGGTGTTTTTAAGCAGGCTTATACTAGCACTATTACGAAGACGCAGGCGACGCCAACCTGTATGTGTAATATTGTAGCCAGACATGCATGGTTTTCTAGACGTTCCGCAAATGATTGAAGGGCGAAATTCATTTGTACCCACAGAATCATATAGTTGAATTAAAAGGACGCTATAGAGCAAGAGAGGGAGTTGTTAAAACACGCACACATAGTTAAGGAAATGCGCTTAGCCAGCTCTCGTGTAGGCGACGTAGGGACGCGTTGGCGTCCACAAAGAAAAAAGGAGAGAGGGGAGGAGGGAGTGTCGTCCCTGTCTGTGCCAGGAGCCGGCAATCTGTAAGTGCAACAAAGTTACGCGCACTTTTTAGTACTGCCATCTCACGTTACCTGACTAACGCTGCTATATACTAATACAGATACGGCTAGAGCCTGCAACAGAGATAGAACCACGACAAAAAAGAGCCCGCCTATACATATTTACGGCGATGAAACAAAAGGTATGCAAGCGAGCTGGCAGGCATTATAAAAAGAATTTGGTTAAATTGTTGTTACCGAGTAGAAAAAGAATCAAAAGTCGGCACACTCGGCTGTCTCGACCGGTTCAAGACGGGACACGGCACTGTGAATGAAAATTGGGGACTGTGACGTTAAATTAGAAACACACGGAAACCCTATACATGGTCGATGCCTGAGAAATGATGGCGGCTTCAGCTTTTTGGAACTTGGTGGAATCTGTTGATCAACTGAACTTCTTGAGACCTGCTGGGCATATTTTTTTTATCTTGTTGTGGGTTCGAGTGGTTGTATAAGATGCTTAGCAGTGTGTTCAATGGGGCTGGTGGGTCGGGTGATTTATTTACACGCGTGGTTTGCTTTGAATGATCGTATATAACAACCTGCGACTCACGCACGCGAATTTCCTCCGCATTACCCGCCCTGGTGGCTTCCGTGGCTGTGGCCTTGTGCACGAGGTTGCAGGTTCGACTCCCGATCGACCGCGGCATGGCCTGCGTTCCACGGGGGTGGAACGCAAAAACGCTCGTGTACTTCGCGTGCTTTGGGCGCCTACAAAAAGAAGGAGAGAGAGAGAGAGAAGAAAGACAAGAACTTCAGGTGTTCAAAATTATTCCGCAACTCTTCTCTATTACGGACGTCCCTCATATCCCAGTGCGAAGTATCGGGACGTTCAAACCAACGATTTATCTCTTTTCCTTTTTTTTTAATTCCGTGTTGAAACTCCGTTTACTCAAACTCAAGCTCCTTTCCAGCCTCATGACACGCGCTCCATCGCTTCCTCGATCGTGTGTGCTGCACACAGGCGATTATATATATATATATGTACCACTCACGCTCATCCCGACAATTAATCGTCGTCGTACATACCACGCTCCGTCGTCCGTAATACACTCCCGGCGCATTCACTCCTCCTGCAATTACAGAGTTGTAATTACAGAGTGTGTACATGTAACGAAGTCACCGGGGCGAGGAAGCATCGCGATATAATGTCAGCAGTATCGCGACCAAAGACAGCTGTTCATCGAATGCAGCTATTACACTATAAATACGGACACCAACTTGGGACCGCTAAATATGCGTCGCCGGTTAAAGTGGCATGCATCGCCAATGACAGCTATAGGATTTCGTGATTGTATACACGAGCGCTCGACGCCGGGCGGGCGCAACCCAATAACGCATACACGTCACGTGGTGGCGCCGGACGTGTATCCAGACGTTGCGTAAACCGAGCGTCGACCGACGAAACATAAAGCAGGTGCATGTGGGAGCTTCTATACGTGTGTGTGTGTGTGTGTGTGTGTGTGTGTGTGTGTGTGTGTGTGTGTGTGTGTGTGTGTGTGTGTGTGTGTGTGTGTGTGTGTGTGTGTGTGTCATCGCCCTGACTGTGTATATATAAGCATGACTGGCACACACGAACACGTTTGACCGGTCACAGGAAAGCAACGAAGCAAGATAGAAATGGGAAATATTAACCAAAGAAAAGGAAGACTCTCCAAGTCTCCGTTGTATGATGTGCAAGGGTGCGTGCGAAACACAGGTAATGACGCAGCGGCTCGCTAAATTCGAATCCGTGGCCAAAGTGCAACGTGAATATCGTCGCGCGTACGACGAAGGGCCACCGTTTAGTGATTTAAGACAGAGACCTTATTTGCTGTGTTACGCCAGACGTCCTTAACCGTGTTTGGGAAGAACTTGAGTATCGTTTAGATGTGTGTAGAGGGACAAAATGGAGGCCTCATCGAAGTGCACTGAACAGGCATGAAACTTGGAGACTTCGCCTTTTATTTGGCGACGATTTCCTATTTCTATCTTGTTTCGTTGATTTCCTGTGACCGGTCAAAGGTGCTCCATGACTTTACGGACACACTATATAGAGGCACGAATTAGAGCCACTCACCTTACACGCCAAGAAGAATAAATTATTTAGGACGGGTTTATTAGGTTTATAATACAAAATAACATACGAATGAACATTGGGAAGGAAGGGCGCGAAGCACAAGGCTGTTAGCTAAGGCCTTCTACTAAAGGTTACAAACAGAGTATAATGGCAAAACAACATTATAGGAGCAGTAAACGTAGTTACAGTGGGATAACGAAATCAACGCAGAAATAGGCGAAAAATATGAGACCTATGAACGATGAACATTATCCTCAAATTGAAGAACAGGATTGCGTTTGATGATTTTAATTCCACTGGTCCTATCTTCCAGTCAAGTTCAATTCTCCCATGTATACTTGACGGGAGATTTAATTGCTTATAGGCTGCTAAACTTCAGAAAAGGTCTACATCACTGCAGGGACTAACCTTCTTTGATGGCGGACTGCCCACGCATATGATGGCGGTCCTTCTTTCTTTCTTTCTTTCTTTCTTTCTCGGAAAAGCTGCCAAGTACGTTATTTAGTGCGCGGACCAAAAAAAAAAAAAAATCTTGCGACGGAATTCGTAATGAAGCAATGGCAGCGAAAGAGCATGTTTTCTTTAAGCACTGCGGTAATTAAAAAAAAAGTCTTAGGTCACTGTACGCACACTGATGAAGATGAGTGTTATAGAGTGGTCGCAGAGAGGTATGCTATAAGAGCACGCGCACAGCTGCAAAGACGAAAGAAACGGCCTTTCCGTGACGAGCTTCTCCACCAGTGCATGCTGGGTCGCGGTTGCATCGAGAAAAGTGTACACACACACACACACACACACGCACACACACACACACACACACACACACACACACACACACACACACACAGCGCGCCCGCATATAAATATCTCTCCTCGACATCGTTTCAATGTCTCCTTGCGCGCTGCCGCGCGCTTATCTGATCAGGACTGGCGGTATAAGGAACAAATGAAAAAAACAAAAACGACAAAAAAAAGAATCTGACGAAAGGAAAGCGCCCGCGGTCATCGATGAAGGATGAATACCTCGCGCGGAAGTCTCCGCGGTACTTGCTCATGAATTTTGATATGCTGGCGCACGTGGGCGGCGAGACCTCTCCTCTCCCCAGATCTGCGCCGCCCCAACTACATGTGACGGCGTCGCTGCGTCACCGCGCGTCTGTCCACGTCGCTCCTCGCCCCGACCGGTTGAACGTAGTACTGACTATATATATATACGCACGGGCGATGATATATATATTAATAGCGATGCGTCGTGAAGCTTATGCTTGATTTCATCGTTTCCCCACAGTGAAGCAAGTGCTGTGCGTTTAAAGTTTATCTCGGAAGACCTAACAATAACAACAACAACAAATTACAACAATGTATAAGTGCCTAGGAAAGTAGCGAGAACGCATAAAAACCAGACAAGGTATACACTGTGAAATAATTTACGCTCTTAAGAAGCGGTAAATGGTGTAAATCAATCTATAGCTCGTGCCCTTACACCACTTTCGGGTGTGGTGTGAGTTATAGACCGACATCTACACCATTTCTTATTTTAAGAGTGCAAATTATTATACAGCGTACCTGCCCCCCCCCCCCCCAAATGAAAAAAAAAAAGAAACAATTCGTCCATGAAACGGCATAATGCCCAGTGTGTGAATTCCATAGAGAGAGTTAAAGTGCGATGCAAGTTACAAGTGGCGCGTCAGCCCATCCGAACAGAGTTAGAAGAGAGAGGCGGAACGGGCTCCTTCATTGTCCGCTTATATTAAACAACTAAGTATAGGGACGAAGCATTTCGCATTACGGTTGAAGCCAACTGAGTCGGCCCACCACGTGATGGGCACGTCAGAGCATGCGGTAGGTTTTAGTGTTCCCGCTCTGCAGGCAGAGCCACGGCAGAGCCGCCGAACAGGTGCGCATCGACTGAAAAAACTACCAGGAACCAAACATTCTTGGCCAGCACACGTTCCACTCTCAGAGGTCAAGCGTGGGACAGACTTTTCCAGGGAGAAAAAAAAAAAGCGAATAGAACGACTTCACGGAGAGTAATGGACACCTTGCCAATGCGTCGTAATGCTCGAGCCCTCCTACATAGTTTGTTTCCGTCCGCCACGATTGTCCACCTTTGATCGTGCTCCGTGCGAAGCCGGCCTAATGGAAACTTCACGGAAGGATTAACAGCGCACACAACGCGCAAGTCATGCTTCTGCTCCACTGGAGCACGCAGCCCTTTCGTGTTGCTGAATCGCTGGCGCGAGCCTTACAGTCTTCTCTGCACTGCGCAGTGTTAGTGAGATGAAGGACAGTTTGCGCGATTAAGAAAAGAGAAAGGCAAAGGAAAGACAGGGAGGTTAACCAGAGATTATCTCCGGTTGGCTACCTTGTACTGGGGGAAGGGCAAAAGGATGCGATAGGTGAGAGAGAGAGAGAGAGAGAAAAGAAAGGATAAAAAAATAAAAATATCGGACGGGAAGGGATATATGCGGTTGCTAGAACAAGGAGTGCTATACCGTGTGTAGCAAGTACGCGTCCTTCGCTAGAAAAACTATGCAGCGGTGCGGATAAGCCGACGAAAACTATAGCAATTATCGAGCTATCGCGAAACTACGCCAGCGACGAGGTGTGAATTTGCTGCATGCGTGTTGTTCCCGAACGAAGTGGTCCCTCCGTATAAACGAGCTCGTTAAAGCCACGCGCCATCTGATCGCGTTACGCATGCTCGTTGATACAAGGTACGATTCGTATCTGGATAGTTTTAGTCGCTATTGGGCCTGAATATATGCGCGCGCACCGATAACGTGTGGTCCAACTTCCTTACAGTGTGATGATGACGTACGTCATGATGAGGACAGTTTAATTATACGAAGGCACGCATTCCCATAGCTCATATTGTAAAGCGCATCTTATCGACGTTCGCCATCGGCACGATTAAGGTGTGGAATATACCGGGTGCTTTTCTTTTTTTTCGACCATACAGAATCTTAAGATACCGCCTGTGACATATAGCGCAATTCCAGTCATTGTAGAGTTTTAGTTTAGGGGCGACGGTTCAGCGCATGGATGTAGTACGCATGGATGTGAACGTCACATCCATGCGCATGGATGTGTGCAATGAGGTGTACACCACCAAGATGTGGTGGTCTGCGCATGCGCAGTACCGTGGCCCCTAGTTAACTGCGTACGCAAGCTGCTTGAGTCCCCTAATCTAAAGCTCTCTATTGAGTTGGACTACTCAATTAGGCGGGCATTATTTGCAAGAGAAATCAAAATGCCTAATCAAGTAAATAAGAAAATGGCTGATTAACTTTCTAATTGTTAATTTGTTGCACATGTCCAGACTTAAGAATTACAGCCGGTGAGTTTGCAAGGCGTATCCAGTTGGAACGGATCTTCAGAATGACGCTAGTTTCGAAATATTGACTCCCCCCAAAGTGTGCAACGAAATACCTGGGCGTTCCAGTTACTTTTGTGCTTCGGCGCATTTAAAACAGCGGTATCTTAAAAAGCTAGGTGGCACGATAGTGCATTCTTACCCCAAGTTCCACGGCGCGTATCTTGAAACCCGGACGATCCTTATCGAAGTCGTTGCAAGCGGATATACGCCTCACAAGGTCACATGTTACGGAATCGTGATTAGCAATATGTGTCGTAAAGTAATGAATCCAAAGGTTAGTGAATTTTCGTTAATTGGTCGATTATGCATTTCGAGTTCTCATGAAAGTAACGTCCGTCGCTTAGAGTAGTCCAGCGCAAGGACTGTACAATTACTCTACCTGCCGCAGTCGATGTTCAAAATCCGTATAATCCGATGTTGCGATGTTCTGTATAAAAAAAAAAAATCCGATGTTCCGCATAATCTAGAAAAAGAAAGGTACATGTAGCCATGCCAGGTCACTCATGGTTTACAAGAACTATCTACGCATTTTATCCGTGGCGAAAAGTGTGAACCACTCGGCCACTTGATTTGTATACCTGTATATGGAGATGTATATAGTTCTAGTGGCAAGGGCTGTGAGAGACATCTGTATACTGCATCATTCCTAGCATACGGCAAAAAAAAAAGCTTCGATTAATTAAGCCAATTCTCACAGCGCGTGTCGTCCGAATGCCACCCCCTCCCCCACCTTTTTTTTTTTCATCGCCACCATATTTCTTTTCCATCAGAGTAACAACTGCTTTGGTGTTGCTCTTTTAGTGTCAAACACATTCGTACTCTCTCCCTCTTTATCTCTCTCCATCTCTCAGTTTTTGAGCACAGTGTGCTAAAAACATTCCCGGGACTTTAGGCAACGATGAACCGAACGTTCGAATGAAATGTTAATCCGCTGCATGCAGCAGACAGCCCACACGCTCTGGCAGAATGTTTTCAGGCGTGAGGGGCGAAGGGCCGGACGAGACTGTATACACGTATACGTATATAGTGCTCACGGAATGACACGAGTCAATTTAGGGCTAAGTAATGCGCATACTTTCGTTTCCACAGGCTGCAGTTCGTGTCACATCGACGTAATTTCGGCGCGTAACACTTACATCACAGTCCTCGTCACCTTTGGTAACCAAATTCCTTGCGACATGGCATGGTGCTCTCGCGTACTTTGCACATATGTAGGGTTCTGCTAAATGCTCCGTATCGCGTTTGATTCCCTGAGCACTACATGCACATGCCGCTGGTTAGCCTTAACCCGTGCTGTCTCGTTGGGAGTGTGTGGCCAAGGTTGCGGTTTGGTGCAGCATCAATGGAATGCTTCGCAGTGGCTGTATGGCACTCGGAAAGCAGAGGAACCACCTCACTAACGTAAGTGAGGAGAGACTTTCTGAGTCGTCATCCTGCAGTAGCGAGTCATATAGCCTGAAGATGCGGAACCAGCTTGCCCAAGTGCACTGCAAAATAATTTACACCCTTAAAAGTGAAAAGGGTGTAAATGTGTCTATAACTCGCACCCTTAGGGTGTTAGTTTTATAAATCACACCCCAAGGGTGTGAGTTATAGACACATTTACACCCTTTTGCACTTTTAAGGGTGTAAATTATTTTACAGTGTGTCCATCTTAACCTCGCCTAATTAACAGGTCGCTCGCTCTCTCCCCGCTGGCTTTCGGGGTGAGTGGGTTGTCGCAGCGATCCTGTCAGCAGAGCTAACGCTACAGCGTAACAACGCTGGCAGTCGTGCATGTATAAATGCCAGCATGAGAAAGGCAACTGTATATACTTAATTATTCAAATGCAGAGAGGTTTGTCGGCGCATTCGCATTCGGCCACGTACTAGAATCTGCAAGGGAGGAGGAGAAGGGGATAGGAAGATCCTGTATAAGAAGGAGGTCAAAAAGAAAGTGAAAAAAGAAAAGCACTAGACAAAAACAACACAATTTGATGTCTCGAATTTTGGAACCCGACATGTCCGAACGTGCATGCGTGGTTATCTCGACCTCTCCGCTGGTTCTTTCTGCTTCTTTTTTTTTTCTACAATGTACTATTCAGTAGTTAAATGATAGTCGAAGTTCTGAGTGGCAGGCAAGTGACTCTTCGAGGTAATCACACAAGAAAATCTATTACTTGACGTCGCGTTAACGAATAAGTGCCATAGGGGGACCTAACGTGCGTCTGAGTGTCGAAGGAGAGCGCGATAAGGAGCGTTGCCCACATCTGTCCCTTTCATCACAGCGCGCTCCGTACGTACAGCCCATAGTAGAATGTGGCCCGCTCGGTCTGTCGTCTTGCGCTCGACTTCGCCGCGACCAAAGCCGAGAAGGATCCCGACGGCAACTCGCGCAGCGGGCGGGCGGCCGGGAGCGATGCCGAGGCGAGATGCAACCCCTTGGCTTGCTTCACTTCCTCCGCCTTTTGCACGTCCGTACTTTCTTTTCGCTTGGACGAGTTTTATTAGCCGTGGGCGTGTATATAAATCCTGCGCTACCCCCCCTTCCCCCCACACAACTTGCGTACCCCCCCCCAACCCCCCCCCCCAACTCCCTCTGTGGCCCGCAGCCGTCGCTTCCGCGTGAATCCGAAGCGTGATCTCATGCTGCTCTGCAGGAGAAGAAATAGTGGAGGGGCGGGCTGGTGGGAGGCAAGTGGGAGATGTGTGTGTGGGGGGGGGGAGGGGGGGAGGGGCAGGTTTATTGCCTTTTCTAGAGCACGCGTCTTCCTCCGACATCGCGGACTCTGTCGCTTGTAAACATCGGTGCGCATTGACGACCGCGAGGATTTTATATGTCCAAACGGCAACGGCGTCGCTCTGTAAGTCGAGTTCTCTGGCGCTTCGCTGTTTTGGGTGCAAACTTTCTATTGCTCGCCGCGAAGCCTTCCCCCTAATGTCCCCGAAGATTTACGCATTACAGAACATAGTTCGCCAATAAAGCATCTCATATCGTTTGTTCATCTTGGCTGCCAAGTTTATTTCGTCTTGTTTTTATGGGCTATTTCGTGCCGCCGGGAAGAGAGGTGGAAGGGAAGTGGATCGAATGGGGTGGCTTTCTTTCTGACAAAGTGCGCTCTTTAGGAACTCGTTCACTGCCCGCCGTTGCACTTGACAGTCGGCCGGTCCGTGATATTCATATCTGGCGACGCGCATGGTTTTGTTCCATATATGGAAGACCATTCGAAAAGTTGAGAATCTTTCAGAAAAAAATCCAAGTGAAGAAACAGAAAGCTTCCCTATAACCTGGTTGCCATTTAAACTTTGACTATTTGCATGCAATTAATGTCGTACCCGTTTTTTCTTGTTTCTTATGTACTACTGCGCTCATCGAACAACGACGGCATCCGACATGCAACTGAAGACAGGAAGCATATTTAGCGCCAGCAAACAAGGACGGAAGGGAGACGACAACACAATGCGCTAACTTCAACAACTTGATTTTCAGGAAGTACTTCCTGAAAATCAAGTTGTTGAAGTTAGCGCATTGTGTTGTCGTCTCCCTTCCGTCCTTGTTTGCTGGCGCTAAATATGATTTCAATTTACCAACACGCCCAACAAATGGCAATGAAGACAGGAGCTCAGAACGCCAGTCACTCGTTTTGTGTCGGCCCGCTATCGATATATATGGCCACTGGAGGTATGCCGCCTTAGTATAGTTATAGGTCGCAGCAATCACGGAGCTCATGGGACATGTGTGCACAAATAGCGTAGCATGGTTTACTTCTACAGGTTAAAGTCATTTGCTGCAGTGTATCCTACCCCCCCCCCTTACAAATAATTGTTATATAATAATTTGAAATGCGGTTATTTTGAGCTTTTTACCCCTTCGATAGCTTCTGTTGAGACGCAATCGATCGATCGCGAAATTCCGTCCGTAATTTTTGCAATGGTCGCGAGTTCTAGCAATGCGGTCTATTAGCTACGGCCTGCTTCGTTTGTCTATTCTCTCCCGAAAGAGAGAAAAGTACACGTGAAGAGACTTTATGCACATAACAGGCCAATTCTGAGAATGCTTACCACCAGATGTATGCGGATTCACAATCTTGTCGCGATATATATGTGTGTGGTAGAAGTATATACGCACTGATGAACGAGACGGGTCGCCTGGACTACACAAAGAGTCCGATGATCGTCGTTTTCAAGCACTAAAGGCTGTCGTGCGTATGCTATGCGCCTGTAAAAGGAAAGGGGGCGAGAGACTGTAATTTGTGATTGTGCAATTGACGCAGCTGTATACACGCTCTGCAGACACTCTGTGCACACGTTTTTCTGTGACATTTATAAAGATGGCGTATATAGACAGCCTGTCAACATGTGACCCCACACTTTCTTTTTTTGTTGTTCTTCTTCTTGTGCAGTCAAATATATCCAGGTGTTCTTCAAACAACTCGTTCGGAAGGCTATGTACACCATAGCGAACCGAAGTAAATTGACTTTCTAATGCCTTTTGTCTAAGTGAGACAGTGTATAGAGGTGTAAAACCAAAAGGACGACTCTATAGAGGGAGTAAATTAATTCTACAAGACGTCTGTAGACAACGTATAAACTGCCTAAATTCACTGTCGTGTGAGAATAACAGTGGCGAGCGCGTGCTAGGCATATAGGAGTGCGACGCCACGCTATCATATCGCGCGGAACGTGCACAGCTCGCCAATTGCGTGCATAGAAATAAAAATCGCATCCATCATATAGAGGTACACGATATACAATGTAGAAAGAGTAAAGACAGGCACGCAGACATGATGTATGGTACAAATAGGTAAACACGCGGGTGCGTGTACGTATAGAAGTTGAGGCTTTGCCAGAGGACGCCCTCAGACGAAATAAAACCAAAGGGACCGGGCAGATCGTCGCGACCTAGTTGCCTCTGCGAACTGTGTATACACCGCCTTGGGGCGAGCGGCCGGCTGCCGTTAACTGCGAAGGGCGCAGCCCGAAAACAACCTCCTTGCACGCTTCTTTCTCGCGCGGCAATCGACGCGAAGGGCAATTACACTCCGTCGCGGCCCACTCAGGCGGCTAATGCGACAAGTATACTGCGGCCGCGCTGCAGTATAACGTGGGTGCGTACACGCGCAGTGGCCAGTGTTTGTAGGCTGCAGCTCCTCGCTCGGCCGCGTGTGTACGCTCACCCCCCCTCGACGAGTTTCCACGAAGTCGTCGAGCGGACCGTCGTGTTTTATGGCCGCAATTTACTCGAGCGGTTTGCGCTCGGGACGCCGCGGTGCATAAAGCGGGCGGTAGGGGGTGTACACGTACAAAACGCCTATACTATAAGGAGCGTCTCTATAGTATACTCACATTGGACAAGACATTGCGTGGAGACTCGGGATGACCTGTCAGGCTCGATCGCACTCGAAACTGTGACACGCGATCTCATCGAGAATGCCTTCTCATCGTGATAGCAACTGCATGGACACTCCAGGCGCATTCCCGCCGTCGCCGTGATGTTCCATATAAAGACCAAGGGCGATAAAATCGTCGCCGCGTGCCGTGTCCCGTATGTGCGAGCGAAAGCGTACGAGGGTAAGCCGCTCATCTCGATCTCAATCGCTCAATCTCGCCCACGCAAGCGAGGAAAGCGGGGAGGAAGCGCGCCGTCTTCTGTCGAGCGCAAGGATCCGGTTGGAGGAGGCACGTTCTACTCCGCGCAGCCTGGGCGGCGGCGTTCGCCCGCCCGCCCGGGCCGCTGTGTCTTGAACGCCATCTGCGACGAGGACAACAGAGTCCGCGACGCACTGTGTTGTCGCGGCTTATAGTTCTCGTTTATGCGAGACGCGGCACGAAGGTCAATTCGCTCGCTGCTGCTGCCGTGTTTCCTCACTCTAGCGCTTTGAAAGCGAGTTTCCGCGGCCATCGAGTGAGATGTGTTCATGTTTGCGTGTGCGCGCGTGACACCATGCTTGTTAATTTAGTTAGTAAGCGAATGTTTACAAGGTTATACGGCCTATAAAACTGCTATCCTCACTTCGTGTAGCTAGCTGTCCACTAATTTGCTATCGCAATCGGTGCTTCGCCTTTCGGGCGAGACTGCGACTTGTTTTTTCGCATTAACCGTCGAGATTACAAAATCACATGCATGCATCGCTTAGAACTTTATTTGTTATTCTCCTGCCAATCATCATTTAGGCACAATCTTTCCGCTCGTCCCATTTTCCCTGTAGAGTCGCAAGGGGAATATGTACGTCGGCTAGACACTTCGCTTTTCAATACAGAGATTTTTCTCTGTCCTCTTTAGCGGGCGAACTCACTGTCGTGTATTAAAACTGATTGCAACCCTTCAAGTGGTCCATGAACACGACTTACACGAGTAGCAGCGTGTGCAATGACTCCGTTACGAGAGCTTATACAAGGGCTACACGAATGCGAGGCAGTCTCAACGTATCGAGGTTCCACACAGGCACTTGCACGAACTTTCACATATTACATCGCATACACACCACATCCTACAGGGACGAATGCCCGTGGTGCGGGGCCACACCAATCTTACACCACATTACGTGGGAGTGCGCGGTACACAACATAGAACACCACGACACTAACACCACGAGGGAGCACTGGGAGGCACTGCTTGGGTCCAGCTCGGCCCTCGACAACCAGCTCGAAGTCCTCCAGAAAGCGGAGAAGATGGCAAGAGCGAGCGCAGCCCGCGACTAGGGGCCCCGACCATTAGCCTATGTCTCTCAGAGGGTAACACAAAACTCTGATTATTGCTTCAATAGAGTCTATCCATCCTATCCTATCGTCGAAGTCACCTTCTGTTTCCCTTGTCATCGTTGCAATGGTACATTTCAAACTAAGGCACGGGCGCGACTTTCGTCCTTACATCAGTCGTGCGAACATTTTCCAGCAGGTCGCTCACTGTTCACAACTTTCGAATGCCGGCGGCAACGACGGTGGGCTTGATTTACATAGGCAGGCTTTTTTCTCCGCACTTATGGACTATACACGGCAGCAGCTCGAATATTTGTACTCTAACTAAATCGTCGAAGATCGCGCACTCTAAGAGAGGCAAGGCGCACGCATGCGCGCACACACGCACACAAGAGGGAAACGCTAAGTCAGCTAAGAATCGGGAAGTATTCTCTTCAGAATAATTCATGAGGATCGAGTATTACCGGGGAAAATGAAGGCCAGTTTTTACTTTACGCGTAAACCGCAGCGCCGGCTTACGTCAGCGTTGCGCCCCAGAATGCGAGGTACTTGTGATTGCTTGATAGCTTTCGGGAGGAGGAAGAGGAAAGAGGAGGAGGACGAAATAAACGGAGAAGGCACAGATGTTAATCAGAAGAGCATCGGGTTGGCCACCCTACGACTGGGGACAGGAAAATGGAAATAGAATGAGAGAGAGAGAGAGAGAGAGAGAGAGAGAGAGAGAGAGAGAGAGAGGGTGCCTCACGTGTACACGCATTGTCTCGACGGCGATGTCCGTCGCAACTGAACAGTGTTGAGCAATGACAATAGTTTCAGCCGTTGACGCGCTGTTTAGTATTCCAATGCATAACATAAGGAATTGGGCCTAAGTGCTCTGAACTGTATACGCAAGTTAGGTTTTGCGGGTGTTGAATGTAACAGGTAGGCTGTACCGCGGGGAGCCAACAAATAACACCCTGCGTAACAGTACCATAGGGTGTATGGACACCGCCCGCTTCTTTCCTGAACGTAACTTGAACAAATGAAAAGTAGTCAGCTGCTTTTTGACGTATATATTTCACGTGACGAGTTCCCCCAAGACAGGTCTCTGTCAATCACAGCTCCCAAGAACCTGTGATTTCTGCTGGACGATATTACTTGTTCGTTGATCGATAATCCGTATGCAAACATTGGCTTCCGGTTAGATGCCACCACTGCTCACTTTTCCTACACCTCCAGTCCTTGTTTACGAAGGTAGCACGATGCCAATGAGGGTGCCTTCACAACTCGAGTGCGAAGGTGAGTCTGTGCCACAACCTATGCCCAAATAGGTGCCGTCTTCGTAGATAGAGAGTCGAACGGAGCTTGGCAGATTCTCGACTAGTCCAAAGAGGGCTGAATTAAAAAAAAACGTTGGACTCTGTACTCAGCCCAGTGGGATGCCGCGGATACTGTAATACTGTGGTGTGTGTTCATCCCCGGTAGGCACGTAGAATGAGGCCATCTGTAGCTGTACCTATACAAACCCAGAAATATATCTTGCCACCAAGTCCTGTTACTTCTAACATGCTAAGGATGCTTCGCGTAAGGATGGCTTCGACCGTAAGCTCCTCCATATAGGCTGATGCTTTCGTTCCTTTAGAATGTAATATAGGCTTTCTTTAAAGCGCCAGTAGACCAATTAGTCCCGAGCAGATGCTGACATCCCTGACGTCACAGGCAGCTAGTGCGCGAGAAGCTCAAAATGGCGTCGCAACCTGGCTTATAAGTTTTCGCTTTTTTCTCGCTCATACCCAGTCAGTCCCCTACGCGGCAAGACTGATGGTATCACTGTCCGAGAAGAGTAATTTGCTCCTTTATCTTAACTAGGCATATCTTTTTTACCGTCACTTAAAAGCTACGGAAGGCAAACACACACAACGCAAACGCATTCGAACTTGCGAAGGGGGCATTCAACACACACACACTTAAGACGCGCGCGCGCACACACGTCCGTGTGTGCAATCGCGCATACGTCCGCATATACGCGCACATACAAACGCGCAGACATTGATGCACGCACCTGGAGTTCCGCCACCGCTTCCCGGATGGCGCCGCGGTGACAAAAACTCCACTCGAAGGAGAAAAGGAAAAAGAAAGAAAATAAATTATGGGAGAAGGCAGCGTGGCCACGGCCCAACTTAAAGAGGAGGACCTCTTTAGATGATCCCTCGCATGTGTCGCGACGTGCAGCGGCGGCGGCACTGGCCAACGCCGCCGCGTGGTCACTATACCTGCAGTTGCAAATGGCGCGGCGCTACTTATCTCGGCGGGAGACTCTTCCGGAGGGTCCGCACTTTTTTTTTTTTTCTCACGCCCGGCGCGTCGCGGCCGTGTGTATCGCGCGGCCAAACTCTCGTCCGTTCTCTCCCCCACTCTCTTTAACCTTTCCTGCATTTCTTTCTCGTTGTTTCCGTACGACATCCATTCGCCTGTCTCAAGTGTTTCTTTCGCCCCCAACCTCCCCCGTCTCTCTCTCAAAATAAAGCGATCCTTTCTTTCCTCTCGGGTGCGGCATTCTTTTTCTTTTTTCTTTTTTTCGGACGATGGTTTCACGAGTTGTCGCACGCTCGCAGAGCGATGACTCCGCAACACGCAACGCTTGGCTGGGATGCTCGAGCAACGCGCGTTCAGCTTATGCGCTTTCGAGCCTCTCCAGAAAGGAGCAGCAGCGGATGTGCGGAAGGCGCTTCGTTAAAACGAGGCAGTGTTTGCAAGGAGCGAGCGACGGTGCCACCTTATATAACGTCCGGCACCCAAATCCGCGTATAACCAACTATATATACATTCGTTCTGCGCCCGCAAACTCGTCACGCGAGCGTTTGACGCAGACCCAACGAGAAAGACAACGAGAAAGCCGAAGAAGCACTGCGCTGTAACTTTATTACCGCACAAGACGTTACCGCACAGGAAGGAAAGAGAAAAGCAGAAGGAAGGGAGCTTAACCAGAATAACGTCCGGTTGACTACCCTACACCTGGGGAATGGGAAAGGGGAAAACAAAGATGACAGGGAGAGAGAGGAGGGAAGGAAAGAAGGAAATTAGCGGTGAGTTCGCTGAAGCGTGTGGTCTAATAGTAATTGCACTAATGGTCACAGACACAACCCCGTTGTCCTCAAGAAGCAGAAAAGTGCCTTCACTGCTTTATGGGCCGACGAGCGACGGGGGCGGTGTTCTAGCAGCACCCGCACGGAAAGCGTCCGATTGTCCAGTTTTTGGAGAGGGTTAGCAAGTTCTTGTCTTTCTGGGAAGTTACCGCACGAGAATGCGAAGATGTAGCGATGTCATGATTGTGGCGTTTCTGCGAGAAGAGTGTAAGAATGGGTCGCGAATGGCCTGCGTCCCTGCATTAGATGTTTATTATTATTATTATTATTATTATTATTATTATTATTATTATTATTATTATTATTATTATTATTATTATTATTATTATAGTTGTGGTTGTTGATGTCAATGACGCGCTATTAAGATTGGTCAGGTTCTGGTATGGGGGAGCTCGAATATTCGAAACTTTCGGTTAACAAATCGGATAGTGTTCTGCTGGATTCGGGTCTTCGAATCGATATACTCACTATTCTCAAGTGCGAATATTTTTCGAATGCGTTTTGAATGTTTCAGACCGTCAAGTGCGCCCAAATAAACATAAAATTGGAGCGAAAGTGTGGTAAGTTATCACCTCGTGGACATCGTACAGACATAAAACATGAGAATTTGGGTTGTGGAGCAGGCTACGTCACTTAGGTAGCCATACTTTACAGGCTGTAAAGCGATCATTCGCACTCTCAGAAGAGCCCTGTGCATACGAAGAAACTACATGTTTCCTCCCAATGCACCGTTATTGCTTTTAATAAGCAACGCTTCATAGCTTACGTTGTAATGCGAGAAACTTGATAACCTTAAGGATACTGGCATGTGAACATCGTTTCATAATGATTGTGAGAAAGGTTCTTCATTATTCGAAAACTGTTCGAAAAGTATTCGATATTCGATTCGATTCGCTTACCGCACTACTCGATATTCGATTCTGTCTAAAAAAAATCACTATTTGCACACGCCTAGGTCCTGGTGAAAAAAATCTCAAGCAAGTCCCGTCGCAACATCCAGGAAAACTGCTCACGAGGTATATAGCCAACATAATTGGCCAATGGGCTAACGTGATTAACCAACACAGCGGGTATTCCTTTCCTATACATAGAGAGAGCACAGCGTTGTGGATCAGGCGCAGGTCTGACTGATGCCAGTTCTGTAGCCTCGAGCAGTGCTGCACAGTTTTAACGAGGAGGATCGCCGGCAGCCTGTGCCCCGTGGCTGTGAAGCAGGGCTACAGATACGCCGCTGCGATGACCCCCGGTGCAAGCTGTCTCTGAGCTTTGCGGGACAATTAAATCTATATGGACGAGCCGACCCGCGGACGATTCTTCTCGCAATCGCAGCTTCGTCTTGTCCCTCCTCTTCCTCATTTGAGAGGAGGAATAGGAGAGAGAGAGAGTAAGTGTCGGCTCACGCCCCCCATCTGGCCCGCGCGAGTGTTTACCGCGTGTGTTCACCTAGAGGGGCGGTTAAGTGAATCGTCCGGCGTGCGCTTTTGGCTGACGGGTCTTTATGAAAACCGCGGTGATATATTGCGTCCTGCGCGCGTGTTATAGTTGCCGCCGCGTGGCTGTCGCGCCGTGCTGCTGAGCGTCCGTGAGGCGTAGCGGGTTGGATACATCCAAGCCGCGACAGCTATGTGCGTGCTAACGAGAGCGGTGTATAGTCGACAATCTCCTAGTACACACGCTCATGCTTAAGTGCGGCGTGGTGTGCGTATTTCGTCGATACGTATTAACCCGGCATGTTTCAACTAGCAAGACCAGTAGGAAAACGTGTTTAAAAGAGTAGACATTTGGGCCAGTTGGTGACGCTTATTTCGCAACGGCGAAGAGCAAAACACGGGACAAAGGGGAAGGCGATATGCGGTCGGTACACGAGTACTTGCCCTATCCGTCACCGTTTTTCTTCGGACCCGTCCATTGTGCTTCACCGTCGTCGAACATGTTTAACCAGGCACGTATAGGTAACCAATGTGCAGCGAAATCATCACAATAACTTCATGGGACAATATACAGGCAAAGTGGGTGTCTAACAGCGGACTGTGTATGGCTAGGGTACTGTGGAATTTTCGTGTCAGATCGTCTCTGTAAATTATAGCGGGGACATAATACCTCTCACAGAGGAACTTATTTTAATATGCCGCCATCACAAGCCTTCGCAGCAGAGGGCGACGAGGGCACTGTTGCCGTTTTTGAGGGCGACAGAATTAGACAAGCGGCTGTAGCCTGAACAGATGTTTATAGTGCTGCAAGTGCTACTGTGCTGTGCGGTGGCAGTATGCGGCGACAGTGACCGACTGTGATTGGATGTCTACGCTCCTTTCTTTCTTAATCTCTACTTTGTTATCACTTTACTTCCCCCTCCCTATGTGTGTGTGTCCCTCTCCTTGTCCCGTTGTTTAGCGCTGTTTACTGTTCGTAATCATGAACCAACCAGCCCAAATGCGCATATTCTTCTGCAGCTCATGGCTACTCACTTTGAGGTGTGTTAGCTGTGATGACACTATACCCCTGTAATCGTTGGCGGTGATTTCAATGTGGGTGTGTCGGGGCCGAAAATGGGAGTGGTTTACGCGATTCGTGTCGGAGACATGTCGCTTGCGATGCCGCACCGATCCGGCCCGACCCAACAACCAGCGGCGTATACGTGCATCGATTTGACATTACCGAATAACGTTTCTGCACTTGCGAGTACTAGCTCCGCTCAATGTAAATCGTAGCGACCACAAAGCCATTGTGACCGTCGTTACTAAGCGACAATGAGTGGTGCAATTTAGTCTTTACCGCAAGTTTTGTTACCACGATGATTACAGCTCCTATAATTATGCAGCTTCGCGGTGCTGAATGACCTTGAATCTTTTCGGTAATGTCTTTTTAACGTCCACATAGAGCGCCTATAATATATCTGTGAGATGTACGTTTGACCGTATACGCTTTTTGTCGATTATTTTGTCCAGGCCACCGTTTGAACTATCTGAAGTCCATCTAGTTGGTAGCGTGTGCTAACCACGATAGGTGAAATAAAACAAACCTTACTACACACTTTGATCTAGATGCATTCTTTATGCCTTCTACGGTCATAATGACGTATATATACGGACTCTAGTCGAAACCTTTGAGAACCTTTATACGGTGTACTGTCTGAATGAACATTCACAAGAGCACTGCATGTTACTTGCGTTTGTCAAAACCGAATTCCAGCCACCTTTATTTCAGCTGCAGGAACTGAATTCTCGCAACTATTACAGCGAAGCTTTCTTTGCGAGCCCTACCTCTCAGATTGCTGACCGTGGCCGCTCCTGCATGTGCTGCTATCTTGCTGAATAGTTCACACATATGACGTCGCTCACGTTACGAATCGGTTTATATGCATGTGGCCCCATCTGTACTGCATACTTCTGGAGATGTGCCGGCAGCTCGCTCTGTTCTATGCGGAATTCCGCAGTTGAAACAACAGTACACTCACTTCAACACATACATCCGTTCCAGCTGGAGCCATAATCCCTTTATTAAAGAGAACATTTCGATGCCTTCCAACCAGGTTTCTCAGTCTGTTTGCTCAGCTTCTCGCCGAGCGAAATGGGCCGATTTCGGAAGCAGCGTAATAGTAAACTGGCACGATCCCGCAGATGGCGTGGTGAAAAGTGAACCGATCTCCGAGGCAGTGTAATCCGTGGTAGCGTGGGTCGCGTGTGGGGAAGGAGAAGGGGGTGGGGTATATCCGTGTCCTACCAGGTACGCACGCGCAAATGCTAATAATGCCGCAAGACATGGTGCAGAATATGAACAGCTCCGTAGCATTTAATTTAATCGTATGACGAAAACTTCACTTCTCGTAAATTTGAACATGTGCGTTGAAACTCTCTCTCCCTCTCTCTTCGCAAACGCGTTTCGTTTGCCCGCAATATTACGTGTTCTACAAGTTTTAAGCTGGGTTTGTGCCAGCTTTGCACATTGTCCATGGGATACATTTCCACGATATATAGCTGTTTGATATTCTGGCAGGGTGGCCGTAAGGCGCGATAGCTTGTTTCAGCTTCTTGGACACTGGTGGGGTCTTTCTTTTTTTTTCTTTATATAGTAGCAATTTAAATCGCCTCCTTATCTCTGTTCCGCTTTCCATTTTGTCTCATGCTTTCGTAAGCCTGCGCGCCTCATTCTTAGCGGACATCCGCACTGCTGAATATAGGGCACGTCAATTGAATTTTTCTTTTACCGCTATCGTACCCAAGAATTTCGTCAGTTGAAAGTTCGAAAAGGAAGTGTGTACTATATACTGCGCGTTATTATGTTTCTGGAAGGCTTTGTATATTTCGTTTAAATACGGCGTCTCACAAGGGATCGATTTTTTTTTAATACTGCAGGCTTGAGTGATTTTTCTGGGGCCCATCTGTAGGTTCACGGACTACAATGAACCAAAGGAAACACTCGTTAATGAATTTTGCTGACATACAATAAGTAATATATATATCCAGAAGATGAATTTCATGGAAAGCAGAGTCACCTTCAAGAAGTCTACCAAAGTTCCATTGACTGTCTAAATTAATGTTTATAGGGACTCATCGACCACTGGAAGTTGTTTCACGTAGCCTGGACCGTTGCCCCGGTGTTCCGTTTTTTGCCCGGTGTTCCGCCAACTGATTGATTGATTCATTCATTATTGATTCATTCTCTGATTCACTGATTGAGTGATTGGTCGATCGATTGATCTTAGCGTTCCAAAGCAGCGCTGTGGCTATGCCGGACGCCGAAGAGAGCGGCTCCGGATCAATTTCGACCACATTTGGTTCTTTAACGGGTGCACCTAAATCTAAATGTGCATACAAGCGTCTTCGCACTCCGGCTTCATCGAAACGCGCTCGCCGCGGTCGGAATCGAACCCGGGACCTCGTGCTCATCAACAGGACGCCGTAGCCGCCGAGACCGCGGTGGGTTCCACGCATTGCAACTTTGCTCTTGCGGGAACGACAGCGCGCGAAGATGTAATATCCTCGTGTCTTATCCTCCTAATATCCTAATAATATCCTAATATCCAATATCCTAATAAGATGTAATATCCTCAGAATGCCGGATATACGTACCCCCTACCCGGCGCACCTGAATTCGCGATGTGGCGAGTTCGCGTCCCGTTTACGGCTACAGCTTCGTTTTTTTCGCTGCACACGTGCTCAAGACAGGCCTTCCAAATCACATCACACAGGAAAGGACCCGAATGTTCCCAGTAATGTCGAAATGGAAATCGCGCGCGCGCGCTGGTCTCTGTCAGCTTGAGAGCGAGCGTCGAGTATACCAAGGACGAGGGCGCTTAATTCCCTACACCCGATGTCGAAAGAGTCATAGTATACCGGTCGCACATGGTTGCGCGATTTCCTCCACCACGTTTTTTTAATGCGAAACATTATTTGCCTTTTTCCTGTTGCTCTGTGCACCTTCGGTATGTCAGGGCTCTTCAGGGGACAACTACGCTACGACTATATGCTAATTTGAAGGAAGGAAGGAAATAGTGGAGAAGGAAAGGCAGGGAGGTTAACCAGTTTAGCTTAACCGGTTTGCTACCCTACACATGGGAGAGGGATGGGGGAGATTAAAGATGGGGAAGGGGAACAGAGAGAGAGAGAGAGAGAGCACATAGCACAGCACACACACATCGTCCGTTAGAGTCCATCAATCTGGCATGGTACGTGATACTATCAACCACAACTACTAGCATCTTTTTAATGTTGATTTCTCTTCCCTTTTTTCCCCTTTTCTGTGTGTCATTGGGATAGCCAGCCCTAAAGAGGCCACCTTCCTTTCTTTTATCTCTCTCAGTCTTCATTAAAATCGAAAGAACGACAACAACAACCTCATTCTTCGGTACACTTTAGCCTATGCTGCTTACGTCATCACACATACACTCCCTCGCTCTCAAACGTGCCGCTTATCTAAACAAGATATCAAAGCTGCCTCACGGGCTTGCTTTGCGCTTGCGTCGTCGCGCCGCCCTGTCGGCGGCCTACAGGAAGCACAGGCGCGCGCATTCTTCCTGGCCAAAGACGCATTGTCGCGCGCGCGCGCGGTCTCGATACATTATCTTGTCCCGTTGGCGCTCTGGTATATAGATGCGCCACCCGGATATAAGCGACGTAACAGCCTCGTCGACAGTATTTCACTCTCGGGTAGGCTGGCAGGCCTCGCTGCGCGTCCTGCAGTCCAATCGCCGCGAAGCACACGACTAATGTAACCCCCCCCACTCACCCACCCACCCCTTGTACAATGTAGCGCAAAGCGCGCATTGCAATGCTCCCGCGCACGCGCGTGCATTCCAAGAATGCAGAGCACCTCGTTTAAGGATGCCCTCGGGGTACGCGATATGCGTCGGCGGTGTATACACATAGCACAGCCGCCCGTGCGGAGAAAACCCGGACCGCCCATTTTTCAGAGGAGCTAAGCCAACGGGTCAGCAACGTTGTATCTGATTAAGAAAAAAGCGGTCGCACCAAGGCGCTCTTTCGGGAACGGCCGGCCGCGACGTTTGTCTCCGAACGCGTGTGTCGCGACTGTGGCGCAGTGCATGCATCCCTCCTCCGTGCGGCTCTACATACGTAGCCCCGCGTTCTCAAACGATCCTCTCGAATCGGAGATCGTCTGCGCCACCGATTTGAGCCCAGCGCCTCCCCTCGGCCGATAAAGACACCACATTTCTCAAGAATTGACGTCGATGATCGTGAAGCGCAGTGCGACCGCTTCCGTCGAGGGATGGCGCTATGTGAAATCTATTTTCGTGGGTCGAGGTCAAGCGTTTTAGGAACGTTCTAGAATGCTTAGTGGCTTCAAAGAGCTACGGTTCACTCTAGTATTGCGGTATACCCGTTCGTCCCTTATCTCGCTCCGTCGTAAGAGACGGCTCGAGAGAGATAGCAAGGAGAGAAAAGGCGGGGAGGCTAACCAGACGAGCGTCCGGTTTGCTACCCTACACTGGGGGAAGGGAAAGGGGGAACAAAGAGGAAAGCGGGATAGAGGGAACACTGTATGTGCACCCAGCAAAGCGCCTGGAAATCAGTCCAGTCAAAGCAATTGCTCCGTCTATACGTTAGGCTGCCGCCATTCTGCTGTCTGAAGCTAATCTTGGTGCTGCATAGCTGGTGATGCACGAAAGAAGCCATAATGCTATGTACATGCAGTATACACGTATATATATTTACCGTCGCGCGGTCTGTAGGGGTGCAAAAAAAAATGTGTCGTTTTCCGTGTCTCTTCGGCCTTCGTCGTTCTTCTCCTGAGGAGTACACGCTGTTAGGCTGTTCATAACGACATAATTAACGCAGCCCAAAGACACAGACACACGCACACACAAAAAAACATGCATTTACGTACGTCGCAGGCGCTTTTAACGACTATTTTTATTGCCCGTGACGCTAGTCTATTTGTGTTTCTTTCGCGGCTGCAGTGCCTTCGCTCTGCGTTAATTATGTCTCTCCCTCTCTCTCGGTTGTGCGCTGCAATTAGGCTCGGTGGAACAGAGATTCGCATCTTGGGTTTATATACGTTCCTGCAAAAGCAACTGCTGGGACATAAGAAATGCCTTAGTGGGTGTGCTGGATTAATTTCGACCACCTGTGCTTCCTCAACGCGTGTATATACCTAAATCAATGTGCACGGCGGTTGTATTGCGCATTAATTTTGACCGCCGGTGTTTCCTTAACAAACACGTATGCCCAAATCTAAGTGCACGGCGGTTGGATTGCACTTTATTTTTATTATTATTGGTACGATATAAGGAGACGTTGACTCACAATTCGAGGCGCCCGCTACTCCTTAGCTCTTGAATGGATCTAGCCTACAACATACACGGTGCAAGATTACATATTAAATAACCCTTTCAAACAAGCACCAGAACTTATCAAGCAACCTTTTCGCAGTACCACTATGACGAAGGAAATACGCGGCACATAGAGTATACGAGTTAAATTACTCCACAGTTCTGTAGAAGAAAGACTCAAAGATACAAATGGCACTGTCTCCTAATAATAGTCTATATTGAGCGGGTAGTGCATACACATTAATTTTGTTCCCTTGATTTTTTTATTTATTTTTTTAAGCGTGCGCGCCTGAATCTAAGTACACGACCTTCCGCTTTCTCGTTCCCTCTGTTTGCATTCCACGTCGTTCGGAATGCAGCCGCCATGGCGGAGGGAATCGAACGCGAGACCTCATTCTCGCCAGAAGAATGCGCGATATACACAGCCTCCGAGACTCCGCCGCGACTCAAGATTTGGTACACGCGCCAGACACGTTTGCAAAGGGAATCGATTACCCGCAGGAAAACGGAAACGTCGAAACAGTGTACTGCGCTATGGGCAACATCTGGATGTATATATGACACTCATTCACGTGGTCAAAGGGACTGCTGCAGTTACACAGTTAGGACCCCTTGTTCTTGAAGTCTGTATAATACCACAGAAAGACGTCGATGAAAGGTGGTTGCAAATTACAGCCTGCAGTTCTGCCAGCTGGTCGGTTACATGGTTGGCCCCCCACTGAAGCAAGGTTTGAGTACGGGCTAGTTGGTATTCCATGATATCAATCGTCACTTACAGCGCATACATAGGCGAGGGACAAAAAAGGACGACGTAGACAAGCGCTGTCTACGTCGTCCTTTTTTGTCCTCCGTCTATGTATGCGCTGTAAGTGACGATTGATACCATGGCCCCCCACGCTGGTCCGTCGCTTCTTTACGCCGCGCCGTCGTAAGTGTTTCGTGTACGTCGTCCCTCGATCGGGCCATATATCTTGTCATCTCCTCGCTCTCATTTCACCCCTCACGTGTACCATTCATTCTTCGTTTTCACTAGCATTTACGTTCGCATAATACGTTGTGTGTGGTATAACGGGCTTGTACGAGAGAAGCGATGTACGCGCGGGTGCTATAACTATGCAGGAGGTCCTAGCTGTTCTGAGAAAAGATGTAAAAAAAAAAGTGAAAGATGCGATTTTAAGACATGTGGTGTTTGGTCGACGGAAGTCTGACGCCAGAACACGGTATAGGTCTTATAATCGTATCTTGCGCCAGAATTCCTTACTCTCTCTCTCTAAGCTGCTTGGCTAATTAACACTATAGCTGGGATATGCGGTATACACAAGGCTCCCTGTGTACAAGCACGGGTATTTCTTTCCTTTCTTTTTTTTACCTTTCCACATTTGTCACGCTTCGCATATAAGGCGACGACGCGATGGCGGATTTTGATATTGCCTTTCGCAAATGTCCGAATGCAGTCATTCGGGCCGCTTGTCGTCATTGCTGGACTCCCCCCTTTTTTTTTTTCTTTACATGCGTACATGCGCATATAGATTGCAGTATAACGGGTATATACGCCGCATACGTATAAGCTCCGTATATGCTAAGCAATATACATGTATATTTATTCTCGCAACACGTGGCCCTCGCCGATATATTTCACTGCGCTCCAAAAAAGCAGCTGCAACGTCTGTCTGCGAGCGACCTTATTTGTATTGCGAACCGTTCTCGTTAAGCAGGCACTACTCACAAACAAAAAACAAAAAGTGAGGTAGCGGGCGGGCGGGGGGGGGGGGGTGTAAACCCTTTTACAACGGGTCGCCCGTGTAATTGCCGAGCCACTTTAGCAATTATACAGCAATCTTCGTATCTAAACGAGTCTATGCACCGCGCGATACAACGCGACGAAATTACTCTGGGCCGCCCGCCCGTATAAACGACTGTCGAGGTGTGGGTCCATCAGTCACGATAAAATGGCGCGATATTAACCCGACGAAGACAAGCATGAAGTCGACAACGAACTTGGCGACACGGCGCTAAAAAAACTTAGCCGGTTTACGCTCTATATAGCGGTGCATGCGCGTATGTGTTGCAAGGTCATGGCTTAGATAAAACTAAATCGCTAGCATACAAAAAAAAATAATAATAAAGAAAGAACGCTGACAGGTCGGGTGTTTCCAGCGCACGGAGGCATTATAATTCGCTCGCCCCGCAATTACTAATGACTTGAAGAAAGAAAGGTTCGAATTCGCCAATTTCACGGCAGCTTGTGAAACCGGGGAAGCGAGCTAGAGTAGAATGGAGCACTCAACGTTAACGAGAAGGAAAAAAAAAAAGAAATCCGAGGACACATAAGCATTCATGAATTGTGAATGCGAAAGCATTAATGTCCAATTGAACGCCGCTGAGCGGCCCTTCGACGTATGCGAACTCTTCGCAGCCAAACGAGCGCATTGTCACCTGTCTGTACTTTTTTTTATCCTTCGGAAAGCACACGAAGGAGCAACCCTTGTTCCTGTACCTTTATCGCGGACCGACGCAGCCCAACACCTCAGCAAGGTAGCACACCGCATGACATTAGAGAAGTGGCACACACCTGAATTCACCCAAGAACGATTGCATTCCTTCGACCCCTCTAGGCAACTGCGGCTGTTACCAGGACTTCTGCGAAATGAGGAAACAATGCTGTGCCGCTTACGCTTGGGCGTCGCATTCACCAATGCATATACTTTTTTGATAGGAATGAGTGATAGTGCCGACTGTAATGCCTGTGGTGCCGAGGAAACCATAGAACATCTACTGTGCTACTGCCCATCTTTTCAAAACGAAAGACATGACCTCTGCACAGCTCTCAATCAACTAGATAGAACACCGTTCACCTTGAAGAAGATCTTGGGACCATGGCCTCGCATATCGCAGCTACAAAAGGCCACAAAAGCTCTGCTGCGATATTTCAAGGCTACTGGACTGAGTCAGCGTCTGTGATCCGGACTGAGTGACCGAACGATATCCCCAGTGGCCTTTCTCTTCTTCTTCTAATCTTTACATCCCCTTTTCCCTTTCCCCAGTGTAGGGTAGCCAACCGGGCTCAGTCCTGGCTAACCTCCCTACCTTTCCTTTATCATTTGCTCTCTCTCTCTCTCTCTCTCTCTCTCTCTCTCGTGCTCAAATTGAGTTGCGCTAAAGCGAGACAAGAATGTGCTAAACATGGTCGGTAGTGCAGCCAGGACGAAAGACGAGAGGAAGGACACAATACGAGCGCTCGTGTACTTCCTCTCGTCTTTCCGTGATACTTTGTTTAGCGCAAAACAACAGACACAAGAAAGACGACAGGACAAGGCGCCTTGTTCTGTCGTCCTTCTTGTGTCTGTTGTTTTGCGCTAAACAAAGTATTCGTGGATTCGCACCAACTAGCCCGCCAACGCATTGTGCTGAACCATCTCGTCTTTCGTCCGAGTTGCGCTGTCCGCCGATAGGAACATGTTCAATCCCCAACGCGCGCCCAGCTTGCCGTGTTAATTCAACAACGTGCTGCACTAACTCGCCCATTCAGCAATACTTGTGAGCGTTGAGACGCTTCGCCCGCTGGTTTAGCCAGCGCTGTCGTCACGCCGGGCTTGGGAATGGAATTTTCGGTCCAAGTAGTGTGACGTCATAAAGCGGAGTTGCACAGGCCTGCTATCTCGGAGGCGCCGGTTTAGCCCCAGGGGGTAAGGCGCTCGGCTTCTGAGCGTGGGCTCGTAGGGCTCGAAACTCACTTGTATAATGATTAATGAATTTCTTTAAAGCGATTGACGAGGCGCTATAGTTAGAGCGCAGGGCAGCAGCTTGTGCGGACGAGGAACGCGGGGATAACACAGGCAGGCCTGAGAGAGCGAGAGTGACGTGGCGTCGCGGCCACGCCCTCTCCCCCTCACGCAACACCGGGCGCGCTATCGCGGCAGCAGCTGAGCCCTTTCGCCCGCTCTGCTCCGTCGAGGCGAGCTCGTCACGTGGCGTCCCTGCAGCCAATGGGAATTTAGGTGCCGTTTCGCTGCTCCAGACGACAGACTCCGGCTTTTTTGCTCAATGGGCCATAAATTTGGCGCTTTCGCATCAAAGAAAGCACATGTAAGAGAAGGAGAAAACTAAACCATATGTAAAAAAAAAACTGGACGACGCTTAAGTTTCGCCTTTAAGAGGGGCACGCGAAAGATCCCCGACTGCTTATCACGCTTCCCGGCAACTGCAGCATATGTAACCGTAATGTTTAGCGGGAAACCCTGGCAGCGAACGCTGTGCATGAAGGCGAGTTTTCTGGTAGACATTCGGCCTCTTGCGTGGGCCGATCCTAGGGATAGCGCACAGCCACGCCAAAAAAAAAAAGTTACATTATGTTCAGGTTTCTGCTATTGTTTCGCACTTTCAATATTTAAGTCTAAGATTAAACATAAAAGGCATGCGTTGTCGTTGTTCACGACTTTTGTTTGTGGGCTGTCATTCGCGAAATTCCTAGGAACAACTTTGTCAAGAATGTAATACAAGGTGTGAGCAACTTTAGCGGCAATATAACCCGCATATACCACATATCATGTGCCAAGTCGTGACATATACATATACATAAATATATACGTAAATGTTCCCTCACGGACAACTCCGCCGACGCCGGCATCGGAGTTTCTGTCACACGCGGCCCTTAACGCTCTCGCGTTAACAGCTATGGCGATTGCGTAGGTGTAGATAACGAGAAAGAACGCCGAGAGTAACAACGCCTATATATATATATATACGTTAAACTAAGTTCGCCCATCGTTGACACACAGCAACGCAGCCCTTACGACTTTCGACAGTCTCTCGTGCATACCTTGTTAAACGTTGTTGCTCAACGGCTGATGCGTCAAAATCGCATTGTAGAAAACATTACCCTAGCTGATATCGTGGATTTCGACGACGACTAGCTTTCAGAACACGGAAAAAAAGTAATCTGTGCTCTCTCTCTCTCACTCTCTCTGTATTTACTTTTTCTTTTTGTGACTTCTTTCACTTCTACGTTATTTCTTGTACGGCAGATAAAGCAAAAATATACGCTAAAACATTTAAGGAAGCGCTTTTCTGTAAGTCAGTTATAGCTTTTGTCTAGTTTGGCACACTGCTTTTTTTTTCCTTTGGACTTACTACTATGTGCTGTCAGAATAGTACGCATCGCGGTATTGTAATTAGCAGTCATTTAGCGCACTGTAAATCCGTTGTTTTATCATCGGATTACACTGAACGGGAGAATTTCAGTTTCGTCATAAAAGCGAAGCAATGAATGCGATAGCGACATGTTGGAATTTTAGATGAAGTGTAATATTAGTATCTGTAGTGGCAATACGAATTAAAGCAAACGTAAGCTAAATAAAAACGAGCTGTCGTGCTAGGGGTCCTCTGTTTGTATTCTGCCGTTGTACAATTCCATATATGTTTATTAATTAAAGCCAACGTCTTTCTCGGTGACATTACCGCAACATTTCCGTATCGGGTATGTTTCGAACGTCTTTCCTGCGCCGATCCCGGATGTAGTGCACAGCCGCGCCAATCAAATTACATCATTTTCAAGTTTGAGCTCTGTTATTGTTTCGCACTTTTAATATTGAAGTCTGAGGAGAGAGAGAAAACAAGGATAGGAAAGGCAGGGAGGTCAACCAGAACAGCATCCGGTTTGCTACCCTACACTGGGAGTGGTGGAAAGGGGAATAAAGAGAGAAAAAATTACCGACGATTACGTTACTTCCTAATGCGAAATTTGAGCGCAGCAAATAAGCTGTTTCACCTTTTCGATAGATTGAGGCAAAGAAATCGAGCAACACATGTATGCGCTATCACAGATGATCTGGCTCTCTGATTGCCACCGCACAGGGCGAACGGTAGCGGCAATTTCGGCTCGGGCGGTGCACATATACAGATCCGCCGCCACCGATCTGGCTCTCTGATTGCCACCGCACAGGGGTTGCATTGGAGGAGGAGCGAAGAAAGGAATTAAGTTCGAGCCGGCGCTTTGACAACCGGAGACTCGCAGGAAGAGGGGGGAGGGGGGCGGCGTGTACACCCAGCGGCAAACGATGGGGGCAGAAGCGCGCGCAGCAAGCGGACAACACGATAAAGGGAGGAGGGAAGAGATAGCAGCGACTGACTGATGCCGCTGACGCCGATAGTGAGTCAACCCCAGCTGCGGAGTTGGTTTCAGGGACAACGCCGCCGATGCCGACACAAACAATATGATACCCTCGCTTCCGCAGCGCTAAGAACCAGGTCTAGCCGTGGGAAGGTGGTCACGTATTCGTCGACGTGCCGGGGCCTACGTGAAATAACCGGCGCGTCGGCAACTGAAGAGCACCCTATCCGCCACACAAGAACAGGGGGGGGGGGGGGGGGACCCTTTCCTCCTCTTTCTGCATGGCGGCGACGGTGTTCTATGCAGTCACGTTATCTTGACTCTCTAGCGGCGTCAGCGGCATCCAGCGGTATCAGTCGGTCGCTGCTAGAGCTGGGGGGATGAAAGGGGGGGCGGAGCTGGTTACGAGGCCGACGACAACGCCGACGACGACGCGAAACCCAGGAACGGACGCCAAAGAGCTGCGCTCTAAAAAGGGAGAGAGTAAGCACTGAGTACGTGTGGGAGGGACACCACCAGTCTGAGAAGATTAAGATAAAGAAGGATGCGCGGTGGGCGCTTTATTTCATGCTAGTTTGTGGGCTGCCATTCTCAAAATTCTGAGGAATCATATTGTCGCGAATGTAAGACGTGGTATGAGCAACTTTAGTGCTAGAATGGTGTGGCAATACAACCCGCATATGCCGCATGTCATATAGCATGTCATGGCATGCAGTATACATGTACCTAAATAGACACGAAACCTCACGGCTACGGCGACAGCAGACATTCGCTTCGATCGAGTGTCCATATAATTTGTACCGTAATAGAAAAATATAATAACTGCCATGGGGACGAGTAGTGCATGGGTGTGTCTTAATCTGCTTGCTGGTGGCTTGATACGATATTGTACTTTGTCTTGATTACGCCTTTATCGGCCTAAATTTCCAAGCACCCACATTTTTTTTCTCAACGCATGATGGCAGTAAGAATCGGCGCGCACGCGCATAATCATTGCGAACTGTCGCATTCGTAGGGGCACGCTTTGTCGAAATATGATCAATTCGCAAACCCATAAAGTCGCTTGCAATCCACATGTGCGAAGTTTAGCCAAATCCGTGCGCCAACCATCATTCTGCACGCCGGCTAATTACCACGTGCACCCAGCTTGCAGCTCCCTTGGATCACCGCTTCCATAATCAACGTGAGACTCTCCAGTGTGCCTTGAATAGACTGGATGACAGGCCATTTACGGAAGCTAAGATCTTGGGAGCCTGGCCTCACAGTTCATTAGCCCAGAAAGCAGTTCGAGCGCTTTTTCGCTACCTGAGGTCAACAGACTCGAGTGCCCGACTATAGACATCCTACACCTGAGTTCTCTCTCTCTCTTTCCCTCCCCATTCCTCTCCCCACGTGTAGGGTAGCAAACTGGACTCAGTCTGGTTAACCTCCCTGCCTTTCCGTCTTCCTCTCTCTCTCTGTACAGCGTCAAAGTTTCCTCTGGTCATTTTTTTTTTTTGGAAACAGTATCACAGTGGTCTTCGAGATCGCAATAGAAGTACGCCGGGCTGATCTCTGAGGCCATGGTGTCATCCTTTGAAAAGCCGCCGCAGCGGCTGCTTACGTATGTACAGATATATAGTAGCCGCCTCGGGGGCGCGGGAACGCATTCTTGGTGTGTAGCTAGCTTCGCGTTGGGCACAAGATTGAGTTCTCGCGAGTCACGCAGGTGGGAGGTGATTCAGGAGTGGCGTGGTGGTGGGGGGGGGGGGGGGGGGGGAGGTTTGAATGCTTGACCCCTCCTCCTCCTCCTCCCTCCTACATCTTCCCGGGGCGAAATGCCGCCGTGCTCGCCGCGTGCCGGCGCCTCATCGCGTTTGTCTCCGGCGATGCGACGGCGCGCGTCGGCTGACGTCGGCTCGCGTCGGGTCGCAGTCGGCTCACGTCGCGCCGCGCGTTCTTGAAGCGCGCGCGCGCGCGCGTTGGCGTCGGTGGCGACTTGCGTAACACTTGGCACAGCTTGCGCGCGCGCCTGCGGCCGGCTTTTATAGCAGTTAGGGGGCGACGGCGACGAATCTTCCTTTATTACCGCGCTCGCCTCCCCCCTCGTCGTTCTTATTTTTCTCGTTCTTCGTTTCTATCTTTTTTTTTTTTCGTTGCTTTCTTCGGTTTTTCGATAGACCCCCCGGAGACGGCATGGAGCACGCCTTCGTCGCCGCGAGTCCTCCCTTGGCGAGCGTGACCACCCCGCCTCGATAACGTATCGCCGTGGCGCGTGTGCAACTTGTTAAGATTGCGTCGTTACCTCTGAAAAGAGAGAAGGAGAGGTCTTCTTGTGTCACGGCGCTTCCTATGTAGTATGTATGTCGGAGACGGCCGGCCATGAGAATTTCCTGCGCTTGGAGTCTTGTATTTACGATGCGAAAGCGCCAAGTAGATACGGAGGGTGGGTTTCCTTTGCATAGGTTCGTACTTCTGTAGATGGATGACATCTTTTTTTTTTTTCTCAAGTGCTGATCTATCTATCCTTCCCCAAAACTTTCACTTTTTGGTCCTCAACTCTCTCTACATACGTGGATAAAACGGTGCAAGCGTATATACTAGTGCCATCTGATCAAGCAATTGGTTTCTCAGCTTCACAATAGAGCAATTGATAATTCTGGCCTGATTACGTACAAGCCACGACCGGGCCGGTCGCACACATCGGCTGGGCTGACGTTAACTATAGAACAAAGTGGGCGAACCGGGATCGGAGTTTCTGAATTAAAAGGCGTGCTCTCTGTCGTTGCGATTGGGGCTTGGGGTTCAATTTTCCGATCGGTAATCTCCTGCAATCGTTTGCCGCCTTTGGGCATCGAGAAAACTCATCTTCATTTGTTTTCGATTGGTTTAATTCAGTGCGTCACTTTCATTTCATTTGTTTTACGATAGCAAAGATGGAATGGGCACTATCAGGGGTTGCAGGGGCTATTTCGGTTGGGGAGCTTGTTCAGCATTTTACAGTATGGCATGCGCGTTGTAATGTATACAGTAAAGTACTGTAAAGTAAAGTACTAAAGCACAGTACTGTAAAGTATACAGTATACACGCGCACTGTAAAGAAAAGCACGCTGCATAGCACGCGCTCTTCGGCATTATAGCCGGGCAGCACAGCTGCGCTGGCAGCTGCCTTTTGCAGCAGCGACAGTCAAAACTCTAAAAAAAAAACAGGAAAAAAAGAGAAATAAAAGGCGCTTTAGTGTTCCACGCGCAGCCGACATCAAAAGCGAGACAGCGATATGAACCCCATTCGTGTCCAGGCTGAATCGCCCTTGATGTTTCTGTATTTTTTTTATGCATTTTTGTTTACACTGCCAACGATTTCCTGAACAATAACGCCTGGAACAACGATCCACAAATATTAGGATTGTCAAGCGTGTTGCAGGAGGGCTTAAAAACGCCAAGGGCAGTCACCTGGTTTTTTGCTGTGCACACCGACCGGTACAGACACGTCATTCGATGCTCACGCGAAAGCGCGCGCTCTGGAGAGTGTGTACGGAGACACGGCACATGCACACTGGGTCGTTGGCAGGGTAGGGAAAGGGAAGGGTGTGGCGAATGTATCATGGTCACGACACATCCCCGAATATCTTAAATCTGTACAGAAACAGCCTCTTCAGAGAATTAAAATAAGATACGGCAGAACTCGGGCCCTATAACGTGAAACTATTGCAATATGTCTTTATTCCAATCTCCTGACGTCAAATTCGCGTAACCGCCGGTGCAAGCATCTGGCGGTCACCCACAGGGTTGCCTGAACAGACCAATCAAACGGTCGCCTCGTTCATAGGAGGTCACTTTTGTTTGCTTGTAAAACGAATAGCATTGCCTATAGACACTCAGCGGCTTGTCTTATCTAATTGGCTCACAAGAGGCGAGGAACACGCTCAAGTGGAGAGGGATTCGATGGGGCCGAGCCACTGCACTGAAAGTCGATGACCGGATGAAGAAGGTGGTGCCGGCGCCTGTGATTGGTCCGCTTCCCCTTAGATAGCTTACGGTGGCTCGTCGACAATCGCGGCGGCATGCAACGGAAGCTTAAGAATGACGCTAAAACGGATCCTCAGCAAAGAAGAGTTGGCAGAACGAGGTCGTAAACGTGCCGAAAGTGCTCGAAAACGTTACACGGCCACGCAAAAAGTTTTATTACACGCAAATGAACCCATGCTCTCCGGCAGGTGCGAGTTAGCCAGTGCCTCAGCGATCGGCGGCAGCCATCTTTTATTCCTTTCGGAACGGGGCAGGCCTGCGGCTATTCAGAAGAAAATTCAGTATTGTTCGGCATATTAATGCATCTTTAACGCGTACACGTCACTTTGACAGGGTAAGTTTTTGCGGTTTTGTGACGTCGCGTGAGAGGCAGGTGAAGTGGGTGCAGCCCGAAAACTTTTGACCAATAGCCGAGGGCCAATGGCGAAAAGGGGTCGAATCAGAAATAACTATCTTTCTTTTTTTCGGTGAAATCATGCATAATCAGCGTGTACACGTCATATCAGATGGGGTGCTATTGCGGTTTTCGTGACGTCGCGTGAAAGACAGGCGAAGTGGGGGTGGTCCAAAAAATGTTTTTCACCAATCGCGGAGCGCTGATTTCAGAAATGGAAGAGAAAAGTTTGGAAAAGTTTTACTTATGGCGTCCCTCATCTCACGATGACTGTCGAGGGTAATGCGAACAACAATCGAACAATGCAGCGACAGACCACGTTGCTAAAGTCACGTTTATTTAACATGTGTATAGAGACAATTATCAGAATTTAGTTGCTTCGACTAACCTCCGACCACCCGGAGTCTATCCGCAGCAATTTCACTGCCAATAAGTTTTTATGGCGTTGACTGAACCACCACGACCGCATTACTGCGGCGGTATGACCAGGAAAGCACGATGACTGCATGACGACGATGACTTGGCGATGGCATGGCCAGTGGAGGATTACTAAGCTGGAATGACGGCAGTAGCACGACTGTGACGGCATTACGACCACGAGCCCATGGATACCTAGCGACCCAAGCTATTATCAACTGCGACCACTGGGTCGGGCTAGAAGGCGCGAAGACGAGGGTAGAGCGAGAGTAAACTCGCGAAGCTGGAATGAAGGAGAAAATGAAACGACGACGACATCGCGTACAACTGCACACACCATAGTGGAATAAGCAGATAGACAACTTGGGCCATTTGGCCGGCGTAAGAGGCAAGAAAATACACCCAGAAAATACATTATTACACCCATAAAAGAAGCGCATGTTGACATATATGCTTCTTTTACGCTCTATAAGTAAGCTCGTTGACATCGGGTGTATGCGACGGAGACCAGACCGAGGCAGGACGTTTTCCGCGAGTACAAGAAGATCGTCCGCGATGATATCGGCAGCCATTTCCTCTCCAAGTATGTTTACGCATACTCCTGTAATGAACGTAAGGCGGCTGCGAATTAACATCGCATCCGCTGTCAGGTAACACTTCCGTTCGTGGGCTTTGCGGACGCGGCAACCCTCGCCTGTATACCGCTTCCATACGGGTATTCATAATGGCATTATTCATTCAAAACAAGTTGTTTCTACTGTGTGGATTGAAGCGGCGGCATGCATTGCTGGTCGCCCAGATAACGAGGTAAACGTTCTTTCTTTTTTTCCCCTTCACTGAGCATCCCCTCAAAGAGTTTCCGTGCTTTTCATCTGCTTTTGAGGCGTCAGTGGCAAGCGTTTCGCGAACTGTACACCTTATATTATGACAGAAGCATGTATACCTTAACCTTGGCTTTACTCTTTAAGAACGTTCTGCAGGGAAGGCTGCCGAAGACAGGTCGTAGCCGAACCCACATGTAGTATGCATTACGCGCGCGACGCTCTTCCATTAAGCCACCGCGGCAACGGTCCTCAAGTTGACTTCTTTTGGGTAATTGTGTACGTGTGCAAGGTTATGCAGTAGCGCGTGGGCTACCACTCATGCATTACTGCATATTAGAATGTAGTGGGAAAAAATTACAACGCGTAGTATAGAATGAAAAGGATGGGACGCACAAATGCTCTGTCTGCTTCTATTTTACATAAACCGAAAGCATTGTATGCCACATGAAGCAAAAAATCCGGTGTCCGTCCGGCGTTAACATGCGATTGTGCCAAAACCCACGTGACCAAGTGATGACGTCACATTCCCGACCTGCTGCGGCTCGCACTGTGAAATATAATAATAATATATGGGGTTTTACGTACCAAAACCACTTTCTGATTATGAGGCACGCCGTAGTGGGGGACTCCGGAAATTTTGACCACCTGGGGTTCTTTAACGTGCACCTAAATCTAAGTACACGGGTGTTTACGCATTTCGCCCCCATCGAAATGCGGCCGCCGTGGCCGGGATTCGATTCCGCGACCTCGTGATCAGCAGCCTAACACCATAGCCACTGAGCAACCACGGCGGGTACTGTGAAATCCCACGGTGAAGTAAAGTGAGTGAAGGTGCATTAGGGTGGAATAAAGTGGATTAAAGGATTAAGGTTGGTACAAATCAGAGCAAGATGGATTAATGCAGATTAAGGCAGACTTTTTTATTTAAAGTGATAACTTAGAGAAGCCACAGTGTTTTCGCATTCAAGTCACCTAAGGATGCTTAAGTGACTGTCAATTTTCTCACCGCCATTTACAAACGTGCATCGAAACCGACTCGCCTGGTTTTCCATCTTACTACAATGTATTACTGCGCCAAGTAGTCCGGCAGAATTTTACCATGCTTTCTCCCTTCGCTTTGTCGGAGTAAATGCTGTGTCAGCGTCTTGCGCTTGCGAAAGCGCGCGAAAGCAAAGCGAAAAAAAAAGTCAAACTCGAATTTAACGCTGAGCGATGTAGTTTGTGTCTCATTTTATTACGAGTGCTGTAGTAAATAATATGTGTGTGGATCCTCTTTCCCAGCTTAAACAAACGCGAATGAGACCATGGGTCTATTTTCAATAACGCTGTCATGGGTGCGCTTCGCCTCCGTGCATAGATTTCCTCTCATGGCCACACAAAGTTGTTCGTAAGTATAGTTGGTTCATTGTTGACGTAAAAAGTTTTTTTTTTTTCAGCGTAGAGGACAATAACACAGATTCTCAACAAAAGCAGTGAATAATAAGTAAGCATCCTTAATTTCTGCTCTGCAAAAATTTCTCCGTCAACATTGCACCAACTAGCCCAGCTTAAGCTAGTTATTAAAATTAAATTGTGGGGTTTTACGTGCCAAAACCACTTTCTGATTATGAGACACGCCGTAGTGGGGAGCTCCGGAAATTTAGAGCACCTGGGGTTCTTTAACGTGCACCTAAATCTAACTACATGGGTGTTTTCGCCCCCATCGAAAGGCGGCCACCGTGGCCGGGATTCGATCCCGCTACCTCGTCTTAGCAGCCTAACGCCATAGCCACTAAGCAACCACGGCGGGTAAGCTAGTTATGCTTCACTACTTCTTCAACACTGTGCGACAGTCCCGCGAGCGTTTAGCTTCGCCTGAACTCTTGTCTTTTGCACTGCAAAATGCTTCTAAAGTCAATTACGTTCTGCTTCGTATATAGATAACGTGTCGCATGGGTTCGCCTATTCCCATCGCGATTTCTCATCAACTGCGGTCGAGCGAATCTCGCGACGTGGCATATAACAGATAGAGGAATCGTACAGACAGCGTTTACAGATATAGGTTTCAAGGCGTCGTGGGTTCCTCAGACGAGGTGTTGACCCGTTCCCACGCGTGTGTACATCTATAAGGCATGTTCTGTTCGATAGCGATTGGCTCCAGTTACACGGGCACTTTCGACGAAGGTTGCCCAATGGTTATCGAGTCGTACCCTGTCGTAAGGCGCTCGATTTTAATTATGGAGCACGCAGTATAGACGTGATGCAGTGCAGACGAATAGGTGACAACAAAGCTGCCAACAGTATACGAGCAAATACTGCAAACGCCGCCGTACATTGTGTGCGTTTACGAACAAAACGTACACGCGACGAACCGCCGCTGCAGCTGTCAAACTAGTGGCTCACATACCTTTCGGTTGCAACACACGAGGTCGGTCGCTACAGTTCGCTGCAGCAGGTCTAGCATTTCTCTGTACGAAGGCATAAACAAAAACACCGAAGGGCTGTAGTTTGAAGCACTGCTCTAAGAGGCCCCCGCAGGTGGTCTGAAAGCGTCACGCGGCAACTCTCCACTGAGCGTCCGTCCCTGACTTTGGCGTCGTGACGCCCTGTATATAGTTACGGCACGCAAAGCGTATGCTAATGACCACCGCAGCGACGTCCGGCGGCGTAACTATTAGCCACTTCTGCCGCTCGCTTCGAATGTGTAACAAATTTCACTCGTACGTAATGGTCGACTGCATCCTTTTGGTTTTCAGATCCATGGCCCAACGCACCCTGCCTCTCTCGCGGTCTCGTTAACGGGCGCGTATGGATCGTTGCGGTTGGATAGATTTCGATGCCCTCCCCCTTCGCAACCCTCTTCCTCCCTTGCGCCACATACAATATACACGACACGCACCGTGCCCGACTCCACCTTTCCGTGCCTCTTGTTCATAAAGTATTCGGCGTGGTAGGTGCTTGCCGTGAAAGCAAAAAGCAGAAGCGTGGAAAGAACAGAATGAACAGAAGCGAAGCAGACGGCGGGTATGTGGCTTCGCATGCGAACGAAAGGGTTCGTCTGGAACAGCAAAGGCAACTGCGGGCGCTCTAAGCAGACGAACTTCTATAAAAGCGCACTTTTACTGCGACAGCAGTTTAAAAATGCTTGAAACTGAGTTAGCCTTGTCCGTCCGTCCGTCCGTCCATTCCCTTGGGCCGACGAAGACCGTTATAGCCACCGACGATTTTCTTTTTTTCGTCAGTGCGACTGGTCCTCCCCAGCTTCGCCATTGCCGTAGGACGGAGAAGGAAAGGCAGCAGACTTGAGCCATTCCGTCGGCACCGAACTCGTTTTCCCACTGGGAAGACCACCATGTTTTATATTGGTCTGCCTGCTTTTTCCTCAAATTATTGCGCTAACCTGACACGGGAAAATGGCCAAGAATCATGCGGTTGTATAGGGCTGTTGTTGGTGTGGGTGCGATCGTACAATAACGTAACAAGTAATAGCTCGAAAAAAAGAAGTGACATATTCATTATAGTTTTTGTACGGTAATCGTAACATTTGTTGTATGAGAGAACAAAAAGCGTTGTTTCTATAAACAACTTGTGACTTTATCTTCTCCGGGGTGTACGGAACCTTCTTTCTGTATGGCAAAGTAAGGCACTTAGTGCAATTCGAAATATATATGCTTGAACAGACTGTCACTTTATCACTCTCAGACTCCCCATGTCTAAGTAGCCTTTTGTGACCTTTTGTTCCCACCCATCGGCCAAAGGCTTATGCTAATTGTTTTTTTTTTCGAGACGGTTCAACATTTTACTGTTTGATTGCACTTTGATTCAGACAATCTTGGTGCATCTCGCGTATGCTCGTTTTTCTTGCGCGTTATTACGGCGAGGTTGCCTTGTGGCCAGTGTAATAGGTTTTGAAAACCTGCCTAAAACAGTAATGTTTCTTCTTCTTTATTTTTTAATCATTCAGTATACGACAACATCCAAGTATACCTACCTGCCCGACGTGTCGGCAGCGTGGAATGTGTGACTACACTTAAATATAAAGTTTTGTTGCACCATTTTTTTTTCGAAATTGAGTGTTTGTGTAAATCATTGTTTATAAGCCGCCACCGGACATCAAGCAAATGAAAACTCGTGCACCTGCTGCGTACAGCAAAAGCCCATCACCCAAGCCGCTTGTCGCAGATAAAAAAAAGAAAAAGGTTATTTCACATTAGGGCTCGCTCTGTCCCCGAGTTCACTGTCACTTATGTTCATCTATTTGTCCCGCACACCCGGCTTTCTTTTTTTTCTTTTTCTTTCACCGGTCCTTCGAGTTGGCGTAATCCGCGGCGGTATCGTGGCCTCCGCAACATCGTCGTCTCCCGACGGGAATTTCACGACGCCCACGGAGCGCGATTATACGGTAGAAAAAAAAAAAGAAACAATCGAGAGCCAAGTTCGGGGTGCGCCGCAGTGTCCCGCGGAGCGGACGCCGTCTGTCGCACTTTCCGCGGTCACCGCGTGGCCACGGCGCAACCGAAATCAACTCTTGAAAGAAAGAAAGAAAGAAAGAAAGAAAGAAAGAAAGAAAGAAAGAAAGAAAGAAAGAAAGAAAGAAAGAAAGAAAGAAAGAAAGAACGAAAGAAAGAAAGAAAGAAAGGCCGGACAATGAAGAGGAGATGCTGCAACACCTGATTGGGAATGGACTTCACGCGTCCGGGCTTTAAGTGTGTGCACCCAGCAAGGAGGGAGAGGCTGCCGTGTACACACGTCTGGCCTCGTGAGGCTTTCCTTTACGTGAATGCTCTCAGAATGCCGCAAAAAAGAGACTGCATGTACGAATTCATGGCAGAGAACGCTTTAAGATTGGGCTTGTTAGTGGAACGCGCTTTAACGTTTTCGATTAACAGCGCAAGTACAGCAGAGAGGACAGAAGAGACAGCAGAGCGCTGAAAAGCACTCTGTTCTCTCTTCTGTCCTCTCTGGTGCTGTTAATCGAAAACCTTAAAGCGTGGCAGAGAGCTGCTAGTTCGAAATGCTTCGAAATAAAAAAATGTATCAAATGCACACGCGAGCTTTCCCGCTGCTCTCCGCCTCGACAAAATCCGTGGGGTGAAGCTGCAGTAAAGCGGCGGAATTGCAGTGAAGTTGTGGAACGCAATTTCACCCAGCGAAACCAATTCCGTGCAGTCACACATTAGTAGTATAAAACTTTTATACACATTCAATTTGATCACATTCAGGTCCAGTGGGTGGGTCCCTCAGTCCAGGGCCCCACTGGCGATCGCGGCACGCCGGGTTTGGTCGAGGAGGGCCAATTGGTCCTCCCGCACCGTGCTGGCTGGCCACACCTCCCACTGCCTACTGTTGGAGTTTTGCGCCATAAGGGGTGATTGGATTTCCTGTGGCCGACTCTGTCATATCACTGCGGGTAGCATCGATCAGCCAACCGGGAAAGAGAACCAAGAGAAGGGCTCGCCCATTGTCTGCTGCTGATCCCGCCGTTTGTGTGCGACCGTCTGGCGCCAACCAAAGGGCCACGGAACGATTAGCGGCGCAAAACAGTCAAGCCTTCTTTCTTCCTTTCTTTATTTTTTTGTATGCGTGAAATAGAAGGAGGCGCTGACGTGCACGGAAATACATGCGGTACAAGCTTTTCCTTACCTCTCGAACACGTGTATGTCGTACAGATATACTACTGTACATTAGATGCATACAATATGCGCAGAACAACAAGTTTGTTGCTCTTGATGCACGCGCAGCAGCGTTATATATGCCACAACGGTCAAACGAACTCAATCGCATCACACGGAAGCGCCCAAGCCAGCCGTGCGCTCCCTGCGAGAGTCGAACCAATGACCTCGTGCCGAGCTGTAGAACGGCGTATTGTAAGCGAGCCCCCGCGGCTTGCTCACCGTATATACAATTACGCTCTTCCGGTGCACCGATCGGAGTTTGTGAGGAGCGGTTGTTGCACCACATCGATGGGCACGATAGACATGGGAGGGATGACGTTATTTACGCAAGCACTCGTGAAGTTTCTTTGCCCTTTCACCCCCTCACCCTCTTTCCCGTCCGATACGCATACTATCGTACTACACACCCGCGCTTTTATTGCTGCCGATCGCTGAAGCGCCTGTCCTACGCATCTGGGTGACGTAGTACCAATTCGCGTCACTCGCACTCCCTCCTCTCTCTCTGTATGTGTGTTGCGTCCAACGACCCTTTCCGGCACCTCCCTTCCATGCGTGGGACGCAAGGAGAAAGATCTTGCTTGAACGGGGGTTCGTCGAGGAGCCGATCGTCGTTTTATGCGCTGTGTGTGAGTAGGCGTGCGTTTTGGTGTGTCGAGGGAGAAGGAGATGCGCCTGTGGTACGCAACGTGAAAGTATTCGCGGAATGCAGGGCGTTTGTAAACTGAGCACATAGCGCATGCCGTTATCGAGGCTGCAGGTTTGTTGTGCTCGTACAGCCTGCATGCCTCCCCCCTCCCCACAACACTTCAGCTGCAAAGGGTGCGGGGATCGGCGGTTGTGTTGTGTAAACATATCAGGTCGTGAATGCGTACGGTCGGATGCGTGCTGGCGCGTAATTTGTGTGAAGTCCATATTGCAGGACTATAACAACGGTCAGTGCTTTACTTCGTGCACCAACAAGCCTTCTCTATTCACGAAACAACAATTTGGAAGAAAAAATTAAAACAGAAATACGAACAAATCTTGGTGTCAAGACTATAATGCCTCCTGCTCACGGCAATTGAGTTATGAGAGAATAAAAATTTCGTGTATATAGTGTATATTTCATTGCAGCGGACCATGTATATATGACGGACAAGGGTGGGCATTTTGCGAGCGCAGCTGAAATGGTGCCTACAATCCGCGTGTCACGGCCAGCTTTCCTTTTCCTCGAGAGAAAGAGTACAACAGAAATTTGGCAGAGAAAGCGACGGGGGTATTTCGCGATGGAAGAACTGAATAAACACTTTAAAATACTATATGCTCTGTACGCTGCATTGGATGCACGTCAAAGAACTCTATAAACAGTCGAAATTAAACCGTAGTTCCCCACTGCGGCGTTTCTCATAATCAGATCGTGGTTTCGTCGCGTGAAAACCCAGAATTTAATTGAATTACTTATTATACTATGCTCCTCGCAAAAGGAAAGGACTAAATACTTTATAGGTTGGCGAATTGTTTAACACTATTCTGCTGTTGCACAAATACATGAGGGAGTACGTATTTGATAGAGTGCCGTCAATGTTAACGCGGAGCGCGCACACACACACACACACACACGCGAGCACATAACTAAACGCGCGCGCGCGCGCGCGGAGTAAAACCAGACGCACATGTAGTTCGCTGTCTTAAAAAAATAAAGGAGAGGGGAAGGGACAAGTACTACATACGCGCATAAAGGTTACACAGGAAGTTACGAATTGTAACTAAAAAGATGCAAGGCGGAACGACGCTAACCATAGAGGCGAATATCGTTGGCTATGCAGTCTATGCTGTCTGCGAGGGGGAGCCGAATAAAAGATTAGGGAATCAAGGAAGCACAAAACACACACACACACACACACACTGCCAAAACCCAGCAAGCTGTCCTCAAACATACCGCGACATGATCATGCACGGGTTGGGGCAACTTGTTTTTTCTGGCTGCAACATGCTTCAACTGTGTCACTGCACACCCCCTCGTATAGTTTCGTTTTCCTTTCCTTCGGAGGCGAGTACAGCGCAGTTGAAAAGGTGAAGCGGCGGCACGGAACGCTCGCGTTCGGACAAGCAGGCGCGCTCTCCGCTGCCGTCGCTCTTCATGACGTCAGCGTTGTGACTCTCACGTGCTCACGCTCATCGAGTGAACGCTCTTCATCTCTGTGCTTTGGGCGGGCCTGACAGAACGCGTGCTTAGTTATATTATAAGCAGGCACTCTATAACGGTTCGTTCGACTGGCTCCTCTCCGACTCGGTTTTTAAAACAAAAATTAAATTATGGGGTTTTACGTGCCAAAACCACGTTCTGATTATGAGGCACGCCGTAGTGGAGGACTCCGGCAATTTCGACCACCTCGGGTTCTTTAACGTGCACCTAAATCTAAGGACACGGGTGTTTTCGCATTTCGCCCCCACCGAAATGCGCCCGCCGTGGCCGGGATTCGATCCCGCGACCTCGTGCTCAGCAGCCTAACACCATAGCCACTGAGCAACCACGGCGGGTCCGACTCGGTTTGCAATGATGCGGAGCTCTCTCGAGATTGGAGGCAGGCTCCAGCCGAACGTGCTTTAACTGCTCCCAACAGAGCGGTCGGAGATATGGTCACGTGATGGAGTTTGCAATCTCGGTCGCGCTCCCAGGTCGAATGTTGGGAGCGCCTCGTGGATCATCCACGGAGTGCGTCGTCCCGAATGATCCGGCCGGGCGAATGTGTTCCCGGCGCTCGTTTTCGACCAAGCCGAACGTATAAACCACATTTGCGAGTGCCGCTCAGAGCGCTCAAAGGCTCCAGTTGAATGTATACCCTATGAAAAGCTTACACACTCGCGGTCTTAACTTGTCCCCGAGGAATAATCATCATCTGGATTGTATGCATTTCCTCTCTTTGACGCGGCAGCCCGTTATACGTCCAGGTCAAGAAAGGTATGTGCTCACTGCGTGGCACAGCGTTCTTGACATGAAAGCTCTCTCTTCCTCTCATTCAATAATCATCACACACACACACACACATAAAAGCAACGCGACCGTTGAGTTTTGAAGATAGGAAGCGCAACACAGATGACGATTATATTGTTTGGAGAAAAGATAGACCCTAAGGGTGTACGCTTCTTCTAAGGTGTACGAACAGTACACATTGCAGTAAACATTAATTCGAAAGAAAGAGTTTGCACACATTGGGAGGGGGGGGGGGGGGCGTATCTTGTATACCCAAACAGTAATCGTCGTCTATCTTGATTGCGTTGCCTTTCCTCAAAACTTTGCGCTCGCTAATTTCCTGTCACGTGTGATATATTGCACTGATAAGGCGCATGCCGTTCGTGACCTGGATATGCCGCGCATACATATCGCTCAAGAAAGTCAAGGCACGCAAGATATCGAGATCAGCCTCAAAAGGTGCGAGAGAGAGAGAGAGAGAAAGGCAAAGGAAAGACAGGGAGGTTAACCAGAGATTATCTCCCGTTGGCTACCCTGTACTGGGGGAGGGCCAAAGGGACGCGATAGGTGAGAGAGAGAAGGATAAAAAAAATTAAAGAAAATTCAAACTACACACACATGTTTCTACAGCACACAAACTGTTTCTGTGGGCACTGTCACGCAGCCCGCAAAGGCGTTCTTAGTGTTGTGCAGTCTCACCGCACAATCCTGCGTCACACAGTGAAGTCACAATCTGTCAGAAAGTCCAGTGTCTTTTAAATACCGCAGCAGCGCCTTCATAGCCGATCGCGCTTCCTTAGTTTCCTTAGTGTAAACAGGCTCCCTGACTTTCCTCCGTGTAATGCTCTGATGCTTTGCTGCCACTGTCATTGCTTCGCTTATTGGGCAAAGCAATTTTTAACAGCTTTCGCAGTAAGACAGGAAATGTCCCCCCTGATACCGTGACACCTAAAGGGAGCTTGCTTTTTAATGACTTGTCTTTCCCGAGGGCAAAGCTTTCTCGGTCGAACTGCTGGGCCGGTATTTTGTAGCGATGCCTTTTTCCGATTCTATGCTTTTTCACTCTTTTCGCGCTTGGCCAGTGGTCAGAGCGACGGTCTGCCCACATTATCAACGGGATCGGACGGCCGTGTGTGGTGGATGATAAGAATAGCATAGAATAAGGCATAAGGCATCGCTACAAAATAGCGGCCCTGGCTCCCAGGCTTACTCAAAGCGAGTCATCAAATGAATATGTATATTAGAGGATCGGAGAGGGTATAGTGTGTGCGTCTGTGTGAAACTGAGAGAGAGAGAACCACCGAATGAGCATAAAAATGGGGCGGCTCTTCGTTACACACGAATTATCGCTGCAGGACGCCGAAAAAAGATCTGAAGGACACAACGTCGTAAAAAGCCGTCCCGGCGCATCACGGTGTCTCTTACATGAAAAAAAAAAGGAGATAAAAGAAAAAGAAATACTGGTGCGCACATGATGTGCAGAGGACGAAGCGGAAGCAAAAGGAAAAAAGAAAAAAAAGAGGGAGGAGGGGGGCGGGAATCCTCAACTCCTCCGGAGTAAATGAACGCGCGAATGATCAGAGCGCGAAATGCGTTTTCTTTCTCACCGTGTCGTATACGTTACACGCGCGCCTCTATACGAGATCGCCGACTGAGATAGGCTGTGGCGGCTGTAGCGCACAGAGAAGGAAATAAGGAGCGAGACAAAGAAAGAAGAGAAGAACGAAAGAATGAAAGAAAATGAAGGGAAGGCGAATAATGAAAGAAAGAAAGAAAGAATGAAAGAAAATAAAGGGAAGGCGAATAATGAAAGAAAGAAAGAAAGAATGAAAGGAAATAAAGGGAAGGCGAATAATGAAAGAAAGAAAGAATGAAAGAAAATAAAGGGAAGGCGAATAATGAAAGAAAGAATGAAAGAAAATAAAGGGAAGGCGAATAATGAAAGAAAGAAAGAATGAAAGAAAATAAAGGGAAGGCGAATAATGAAAGAAAGAAAGAAAGAAAGAAAGAAAGAAAGAAAGAAAGAAAGAAAGAAAGAAAGAAAGAAAGAAAGAAAGGAAGGAAGAAAGAAAGAAAGAAAGAAAGAAAGAAGAGGACGTCGGCGGGCACACGAAATGCGAAGCCGACGGCGCGCTGCTGCTCTCCTTGACAAATGCAGCGCCAGGTGCGGTAACCGCACCTGGCATTACGGGACGAGCGACTGTTGTTAATACCGGCGCATAGAAGCGCGCAGTTCGCGACGCGTTTCCCGCGTGCCTCGAAACGGAAAAAGGATCCGATCGTTTATTTTGTTCACGCGTCGCTAATGGCTATAAATTTTTTCTCGCCGCGGGTAGCGTCGTCCCCAACTTGGCGGAGGCGCACGGCGCAGTTCGAGACTTCGGGTTTTTCTCCGCTTCTTTGTTTTTCTTGTCTGCGTATTTTCTTCTCAAAAGGTTAAAAGCTAACTCCAACCCCCACCTGCAGCCCGCTGCCGGGGTTTTGAAACGGGAGTGCTACGCGGCTGTCGTTGCGGCTAGCCGCGTGTGGAGACGGCTGTGCTTACTTATACACCGTATGCGTGAAAACACGTGACCTCGACGCGGTTATGTGGCACGCACGAGCTCGGTGCGTAGACGCGGCGAGCGCGTTCGTGTTCCTCGCAGCGGGAGAGACGAGACGGCTTCGCGACGTCGCCGCTCGACGTTTTTCGACTGTCCGCTCCGCTCTCGCGTACCCGCTCACAAATTAGCGGAGCGGCGGACGAAGAATCAGTTTTAGCGGAGGCATGTGCTCGCCTGACGCGCCACCTTGCCGCAGAAGGTAAAACCGCCATGAACATAATACTCAAGTTGTAAGAATCGCCGCGATAAAATAATGTATTTGGAATTACTCAAATCTCCGAAGGCATTTCACGCAATACACTGCATTTTCATTTCTTATTTTTATACATAATCCTTACATTAACAAAGCCGTTACGCTGCAGTGCGTTGTATCCAAGGCAAGGTTCTTTTGCTCTTTCAGTACACCTAAAACGTGGTCCGCATAAACAATCGTGCACACATGGCACGGTTTTGGAACGGGTTCATGGACACAACCTCCCGAAGTAGAAGATCTTCGTGCCTCGTAAAGTGTACTCTAGGTTTGCGCTTTACAAATCCCGATTCGAACGAGCTCGTTGACGGGCCAGCAGCACTGGGGGCAGCCATTTTACTTCCCTAGGCCCGCTTGACGCGCTCGCCGCGCTCCGCTGAGAAAGCTTTAAAGCTTTCTAGCTTTCTATATATATATATATATATATATATATATATATATATATATATATATATATATATATATATATATATATATATATATATAGAGAGAGAGAGAGAGAGAGAGAGAGAGAGAGAGAGAGAGAGAGCTCTTCTAAGGTCTCGCAGTCTCTCTCTACCACTACCACGTGATCAGCTTCGAACATTTCACACACATACTTTTTTCTATATTCTATATATTCCTTATATATTCTTTTTTCTATATATATATATATATATATATATATATATTGCAGCTGTGAGAGTGGCCTTCTTAATGCAATTGCGCTTCGTTCCTCGAAGCAGCTGCACGTGTGTCGAGTGAGCTCCCGAACAACAAACACTTTATAGTGCCCAGAACGCGCTTCAAATCGTGCATCCGGGATCTCAAAGAGGTGCGACGTAATGATAATTACGCGCACTTCTCTCGCACGCACCGCCAAACGGCGCCACTGAAATCCCCCCCCCCCTTCTTCTCTCTCTTCAATACGGGAAGCAGCAGTTTCGAGCTTCGTCACAGCGAGCACGAGAGCTCGTTGTATCATCATCATCATCATCATCACCATCATCATCATCATCATCATCATCATCAGCCTGGTTACGCCCACTGCAAGGTAAAGGCCTCTCCCATATTTCTCTAACAACCCCGGTCATGTACTAATTGTGGTCATGTTGTCCCTGCAAACTTCTTAATCTCATCCGCCCACCTAACTTTCTGCCGCCCCTGCTACGCTTCCCTTCCCTTGGAATCCAGTCCGTAACCCTTAATGACCATCGGTTATCTTCCCTCCTCATTACGTGTCCTGCCCATGCCCATTTCTTTTTCTTGATTTCAGCTAAGATGTCATTAACTCGCGTTTGTTCCCTCACCCAATCTGCTCTTTTCTTATCCCTTATTGTATGCTCGTTGTATGCACAAGTATTATATAGAAGCGCGCTCGCTTTCGTCCCCGGGTTATCTCATTCCGTTTCGCGCTGTCAGAGGGGGGGACAACTATCTCTCTCTACTTTCGTACGCTCTCTCTCTCTATCTCTCCTTGTTACTATATCTTATCGCCCTGTCTGTTACATTTTACGCCGCTCGTGGCAGCGAGGCGATCAGCCCATTAGTCTCTCCGAGGCATAGCGCGCGGCTTTCTTTCGGACTCGCCGCTGTACACGCATGCGTGTCAACGGGACAAGCGTCCCTCCAGGCTGGCGGCATGCCTGCCGCAGATGGCGGTAAATTGAATGCTTATGGCGATAGAGGCTATCGGCCAATGTCTGACTCGCGCGCCCGCCGTTGCGTTGTGCGTGCGTGCGTGCGTGCGTGCACGTTCACGGTCATGCCACGCGCAGCGGAGCACCGATCTGTCTCGTCGACGCCGGGCTAAACTCAGAAGCGCGTGACACGCACGCGCGCGCAATTCTCGCGTCCTCTAAAGCAACACCGGAAGCCGTGGGCAATTGCGCGTACTGCCGGCCGGATAGCCAAGCCGTGCCTGATGGGTTCCACACGCCGCGCGTCTAAGTGTGCCGAGTAGTTGCGTGCAGCAAAGTCTTGAGTGGAGTCTTCGCAGATTCGGCGTAATCTCTTACGAAGGTTAGGTCAGGACAGGCCAGATCAGGCTAGGCTAGGCTAGGCTAGGACAGGACAGGACAGGACAGGACAGGACAGTACAGGCTAGGCTAGGCTAGGCTAGGCAAGGCAAGGCAAGGCAAGTCAAGGCAAGGCAAGGCAAGGTTAGGTTAAGTTAAGCAAGGCCAATCTGTGGCAACCCAGTTACTATGGCGTTGCGCTCTATACAGAGCTCGAGATCGCAGGTCGAATTCCGACCGCGACAGCCATATTTCGATGGGGCCGAAATTGAAAAATGCTCCTGTACTTCGATTTAAGTGCACGTTATAAAGAACCACAGGTGGTCAAAATCGCTGGTGTCCCCTCTTCGGCGTGCCTCATAATCAGATCCTCGGTTTGGCACGTACAACCGAACAATATGTTTGTTTGTTTGTTTGTTTGTTTGTTTTTAGGTTAGGTTAGGCTGGGCTGTGTTTGGTTACAGGTTAAGTAGTTGCGTTTATTTCAGCGACTTCTCTTGAACTCCGCGCATTCCGAAGATTCTCCATACGCGTGAAGCTGTATTCTACTGCGTGTGATTCACGACGCCTCTTTCTCACGCTTTGAATATCCTCCATCTGAAGCTGCAGATGTCGCTGTACCGCGACAGCTGCAACATCAGATGGAGGATCTTCAAAATGTGAGGTAGAGGCGTCGTGATTCATTCCCGGTCCTCCGCCACAACACTCGTCAGAACGTGGAGGAGGATTAACTGTGGCGGTCCTTGTGACGCTTTTGTGAGCAGGCGCTTTCTCTCGAGTATTCTGCCGCGGTGACGCGCTGCAATCAAGCAAAATTAGTTTACAGTATTTGAACAAGGAATGTCTCTGCAGCCAACGTTTCGAGAAAGGCACGTGTCTTTGTCAAGGTAGCAAACAATTTTATTAACGCACACCTGCACAGACACTTCTGACTATGCTATAGGAGGTCATGCAAGAAAGGTTCTTGCGAAAAGCTTGCCTTTTTTGTTTTCGACAACTTAAAGCCGAATAGCCCAACATCACTTATTAATAAAGTGTCCAGCTAACAGATCTGCAGGCTTCGCGGTTATCGAGATGATCGAATAACGCTACAAGATTCTTAACTCGCACCTTTCATTTGCGTATGTATGCGCTTTCTTTCATAAGGAAACACCACTTTGCGTAACATGCTATCTCCGGTTAAGTTGCCGGTTGGTTTAAAGGTATATGCGGACCAGTGGCACAGACTTTATACTTTGGAAGCCTTTGTCACAGAGGCTGTAAGAATGCCAAGTACGGGGGAGCTGATGCCAGCACTGCATTGCAACTTATTTTGATCATTTCATGTTTAAGTTGGGTTTCCTGTGCCGTACCCATCCTGACGCAACGGCGATCACGCAGAAAAAGAGGAAAAAAGTGAGGACACCTATCTCTCAGTTGCTGCGTCCCGACATTACCGCCGTTATCTCTCACCAGTCCTAAATTCGCACTGGCTCGACGGACGCGGCTTTTCAGCCGCGAGTCTCAGGTTTCTTACGCGTCGCGCAAGTCGACCGTCATTATAAGCCATCTTTTCTAAACCTTGCGCTTGTGTTGCGGCGTCGTTCGGACGCCTCGGGCCGCCTTTCTTTGTGCAGCGTCCCCAATCACCAGCGCTGCGTGCAACTCGGGGACGCTTGAACGAAAGGACCTCGTCGAACGAACCAAGCAAAACGACATAAAGGAGGCCTGGCGCTCCGCATGCCGTCTGCGTCCCTGCCGAGGTGACGGCGGCATGCCCGACTCACACTGTGCACAGAAACAGAAGAACAGAAGGCACCTAGCGTCAAGTTTAGCGCCGCTACGCGAGCACTACGTACTCACGTGGAGGCCGAACGCCCGGGCGCGACCGTGAAAAACAGCGCGGCGGCGACGCTTTTTGATAAGCCGCGCCGCCATAAAAGGACCGGGAAGCAACGAGCTCGTGGCCAGCGGCGGCTCCATGTCCCATCTATCCCAAAGCAAACAACAGCCACTGTTTCTGTCTCTATCTCTCTCTCTCTATTTTACTTTTGCCTCTATTACGAGAGACAGAGGCGGTTCGTTTTCACATGCACCGAAGCCAGGCAGCAGGCCTGCGCGTCCAGCCAGCAGCCTGCAGCTCCTAACATCCAACCGCGGTGTTCCTTATCGTCGAGCCAGATCTGTTTGCTCAGTTGGGCCCGATGAGCGTTGTTTCCCCTCGCTGACCGTTGAAACTCGAGCCGACCGACGGCGCCGCTAATTGTTTAACCTACGCGCTCTCGCGGGATTCGCCAGTTGTGTGACGCTGCCGCTGCCGTGGCTGTTGCTCCTCATTAGAGAGAGACCTTCTAGTCTGCTGCGAGAGCTGCCTTGCATCCCAGCGATCCCTTCGTCGTTCCGGTGTGGGCTTTCAGACTCCTCGCGAGCACAGAGGGTGGAGGGGGGGCGCGGTGGGGGGGGAGAGGGGGGAGCGAAATAAATGTGACCCGCAGTGCGTGCATGCTTGCATGTGTGCGTACGTATGCGCGCGGAATACCCAAGTTTTTGCCGCCTCGAAGTCTCCTCCGGAGAAGGCCCGAGCCTGCAAACGAACCTTCGCGCCCTCTGCGCGAGAACGCGTCGTGAAAAAGAGAACTGTTGAACGATGTCGTGCCTCCGCGGGTGGCGGCGCTTCAGAAGGAGACCGCAAGGGGGAGCACCGGTTCCAATCACGGTGTGTATGCGTATGTGTGTTGCGAGGACTTATGACGGCCGTACATTTCGAGGCGGCGAGCTTTTAAGAAGGGGGGGGGGGGGAGGTTAAGCACCACAGAGAGGGAGCGAACGGGCGAGCGCGTGAAATTTTGGCAGTGCGGACACGCAAGGGCGATTTCGTACATATATGTCTGTTCTCGTTCGAGCGATCTGTGCTATACACGGAGTCTCGAAGGAACGCGCGAAGATCCGCGCTAGTCGACTGCTTCGCGGATATCCAGGTATGCTGGCGCACAAACGTGAACACTTCCAGGAGCTTCCATGTCCCCCGGGCATAGCGTTGAAGCAGGTTATTATCAAACTGCTTGCGATCAGTGGGCCGCTGGCTGTTATACTGAATTTTGTTTAGTAACTGTCAAGGAACGGAAAGGTAGGCTATCTCAATACACGGTTCGTGTTGTTCGTGTTGTCCACTTCTCTACTCTTGTGTCCTGTCTGCACGCCTCACCTCTTTTTTGCATTATGAATCCGTACCAACTAGCTCAACTTTCTGTCGTTCTACGGTAAAGAAATTAATAATAATAATAATAATAATAATAATAATAATAATAATGATAATAATAATAATTGGGGTTTTACGTGCCAAAACCACTTTCTGATTATGAGGCACGCCGTAGTGGAGGACTCCGGAAATTTTGACCACCTGGGGTTCTTTAACGTGCACCTAAACCTAAGCACACGGGCGTTTTCGCATTTCGCCCCCATCGAGTTAAGAAATTCAACCTGCCCCTCATCTGGTATAAGACACACTCCACAGACACAGAAACATATTAAATCGGCAAAAAAAAACGTAAGCATAAATTGACAAAACGCTAACCAGTACAACCGTCATACACACTCCGGTTATTAAATCTGTTATCACTGTTATCATCACAACACCTGCTAAATGACATGCCCTCATTAGGCTGATTTTTGTTGTCAAGGTAGAATTACTGACTATATATAGTACTGCCGATGCCATACTACCCCCACCACAGCCAACGACTGAACGCCTACTGCAATTCGTTTCGGCTCGGTAGGTAGCGGGAGGCAGAATGAGACTCGCGAACGCTACCGGCGGCGTGTGTGCGACCCATGTTGGCCCCATTGCTGTATATGGTGAGGCCAGGGTTACAACTCAACCCTAAGCAGTGCGAGCAGCTACCGGGGGTTATAGTTAGAAACAGTGCCACCTTGTGTTTCTTTTTTTCTTTATTAGAACAAGTTTTACAAAAAATTCTTCTGAGAACTGTCGGCTGTAATGCAATAGTTTTAAAGGAATATAGCGACACAACGTATTGCCACCATCGAAGTGAGTTATTATGAGGCGTGTACCGCAGTCAAACAACTCTCTCCTACATGTATAGACCTTTTTCATCCACGCTGTGGCAGCAGTGCATTCATGACCCCAGAAAACTTCCGGTCATGCATTTCTGACACTCAAGTTTGCCAAGAAAACGGAAGTATTTTGCGCATAATTTACTGTAGGCACATATTCTTGACATGTTCAGATATAAAGAAAGTGCGGCATGTGTAGACCTCATGTATGGGATCTTTTTGTGGCACTGAACAATAAAATTAATTTGTAGAACATTCCAACTTCTTAGCAAAACTTATGCCAGCTGGAGGGTTCTGGAAATTGATAGGCTATTGTAACTTGCGTTGTTCCAGAGGGCTTAACCGGAAGTCTTCTGGGAAGCCTGTTTGTAAGCGTGAAAAGGGTCTATGGACGTTCGACGCCATCTGGTGCCGCCGCCACGTAGCCTGGACATGACATTTAAAATGTACGGCGCATCTGCGCTGCTATACGCGCGCACACCAATGTCATATTGCAGTAGGTGTGCTATAAGAAAACACTCACTGTGAGCAGGGTTCGCAAGAATGTACAAATCGAAGCAAAATAATTTACACTGCTGTCCGCAAGAATTTCCCTTGGGGCTGCCAAATCATATCAATGTTTATCGGGGAACGACCACGGACCAAGTATTCTTAATTCAATGCAGGCATTCCAAGGTACTTTTTACTGGGCTTTGGCATGAAAGACTTATAAATGCTAATGAAAAGGCATCGTTTTCTTTTGTTTTTCTTATTTTTTGCTCGCGTAGCCTGGTTCGATTCTAAGAGTAGTTTCAGAAGAATTCTGAAATGAGCTTCACTTGCACAAAGGCAGGGTCACGAAAAAAATTAACGATACAGGTGAAACAGCATATAAAAACGATGCGTCTGTAGAAAACGCAATCGGCAGCGTGCGAACATTAGAAATTCCGAATACCAACCACCTAACCTCTGCTATGTCCATTCGTGTTTGATTCGAGAATTCACTATACGAAATTGTCGAAAAACAATCGTTTCTTCAGAACATCCCGGATAACGACCCACTTGGAGTTTCGAGGGAGAGACAACAATGATGAAAGTGAGCAGTGTTACGGCGACTATGGGATTTTACCTGCGACTTAACCACGACGTGATTATGAGGCACTCACTACTGGTGGGGGCGGGGCCTCCGGAATAATTTGGGGTCCTTTAACGTGCCCCTAAATCTAAGTACACCGGTGTTTTCGCTATTCGAACATCCATAAAAGAATTACTACTTCGCAGAAGATTAAGACCGAGTAACCGTTCAATGCGCTCTATGTTTCGTGCGTCGCCCTGAAAGTCCGCGTCCGATGCCACTTCTTTTTCACACACATCACAAAACAGCAGTCCGCAGTCTCATCTCACGCAGAATTACCTGATGGGCAACGACAGCGATTCACAGCACGCACAGATGGTTAGTACGAAATATACAAGTCAAAACTCCGAATACTGAGAGAGCATAAAGAGTATGTCGCCCTGCATTGCGATACCCTGCTTTCTATATAATGTGAGTAAGCGCCTTTGTTGTTCAAGTTATCCTGCAATTTCTGCCGCAGTATTTCCCGAAAGAAATTCAAAGAACACAAAAAACATCGACACTGTCAATCACTTCCTGATCGGCGTACCTATTTTTATCCATTAGCCCCAAACAAAGAAACAACGTAAAGAAGAGGCGATGTCGTTGTCGTTCTAAAAGTGCGCAAAAGACGACACAGTGTTTCCGGCCCTCTGCGACGCCGCTAACGCAATTAAAAAAAAAACGAACAGCTATATTGCTCTAAAATGAAACTTTGATCGCAGTGGCACGCGTATGCAGATGTGATCCGATCCAACGCCCGTAGATAGAAACAAGTTATCTAGGGACCTTAATCCGATCTGGATTGCTACGCCACGTAGATTTCGCGCTACTGCGTCAAGAACGTGGCTTCCGAGATGGGGCCAGCTTACGCGGGCTACTTGATCTCGGAGGCTATGTCTCGAACGCTGAGTTTCTTACAATATTACCTAGAGTACAGAGCCTACACGGCAAGCACTTGCCTATATAGGCTCCCTAACCATATAGGGTGCGATCGGAGATCGTTGTTCGGCGCGTTCGTTCCGGCGCGCGCGATTGGCCTACTCCGCGCCGACGTCACCAGCCGCGGGGCGGGGCCACGTTTTTGGTGACGTCAAAATGACGACACGCTCCTGTCAATCATCTTGCCACCGAGCACGTCGTCTGCTAGGCGCCGAACGCGACAGGAGTTGGGAAGTTTGGAGCGATCACACGCTCGTTACGAGACGGGCCTCGCATGGCGCGTCTGGTGGATTGGATTGGATTCAAACGACAGCTTCGGCCGCGGAATGGCGCCTTCGGATCCAATCCGTAGTTTAATTCGAGAAAATGGGGCTTGCGATGGGAACTTTGGTTGTTGCATTGGCGTTGTTTGAGGAGGAACAAGAGCAGTGGAGGTGCGAAACGCGTTTGATGAAATGGAAGAAAGCTAATTCCGGCGTAGCTTGCGTTTCTCGAAACAAATAGTGCGTTGGTTGTGCAGCGAACTCGACCCCATCATCGGTGCAAGCGAACCACTGGAGTGTTGTTGCCTCTTGAAAAGTGAGCCACTGTTCCCGTCGCTGTGCGCGACGCCACCTAGGAACGACGCAGAGAAACGAAGTTATAAATTGTAGTATTTACACGTACTAATTGAAATCGTGTTTAAGCTTGAGATGGAAAAAAAATACATTTGTTAGATAAAGGTTTCATTCATTGGCAGAAGAGAAACTTTTCGTTTTGTAGTATGCTGTCTGCAAGCAGACGACAAACGAGGGAAGTAAGACTTCCGGGGAGTTCACCGCTTGCCGATTGGCGGCTCTCTCCGCCCCGTTCTGAGAAATTTTGCATGCTGCCACTTTGTAACGTTGCAGCAACCGAACAGAACGCGTATCGAACGAAGATCTCCAATCGCGCCCCAAGAGGGCTGTCTGTTTCGAGAGTTTCCAAACGGGCACCGTGCCACCATGGGGTGGTTGGATACAAATAGTTCGGCGTGTCTCGGACGTGGGTTAGCCTAACCATGGTCGTACTCATGGCCACAAATATATACAAAGGTTTATTGAAACGAAATCAAGACAAAAAAAGCCTCGTTTCAACCACGGTGCGTCTTTCACCAACGTTTAATCACGTATAGTACAAGTGGGCGGGGAAAACGGAACAGTGTTACACAGTCAAACGTATGGCATTGCTTTTTAAATGTCATTTACTGTACTTGTATGTCGGTTCTGAAAGATTATTTTCCATTATTATTTGAAATAATTCATTCATTTCTCGGCCGACGTACGCCACGTATAGTGGCTATGAGTCGCACCTTAGCTGGACCAGGACAACGTTACAACGAAAGCCTTTACTGCGAAATGACCTGTATAACGAAGGTGGCGTGGTCACGTGGCCCAGATTTCTGTCTTCCAGAATTTTTTCATCTATAAAACTTGCCTGTTTAACAAAACAATATACGCGCCCCGCCGGACACCTTTTTGGTCCTTTAGGGCGAAGTTGCCCCGAAGCACTTGCATGGGCTCAGTTGTAACTTTGCGTTGGCAAAGTCTATGTATATGTCAGTGACCCTGAAGGCACTGTCAAGGATTCGCCATCACCGAATTGAGTAATGGACATCGAGAGGCCCTCAGCAGCATTCCATACTCTTTGACTGTTCCTTGCGTCGCTGTCAGGCATTCCAACCGAGCACACTTTCGTTCTCAACACTATACCGTATTCGCACCAGTCAATTACTTTGTGAAGAAACGCTTGCCTAAAAAGAGAAACAAACAAACGAAACCCCACATATCTAAAAGCAAGCATCCCGGCGTCATAATAAAGCTTGACTCGAAACTCGCACCGCGATTATTTCGCAGTCGCTAGTGCTCTTAAAGGGCAACTCCGGCATTTCTTTTTTTTTTTTAACCATATTTGGATATTGTCATTCTCAGATGGCATTGACAGTCCTGTCACCGGTAGGGTGGTTCAATTTCCATAGAAATTCATCAATAATTTTAAATAACCAGTAAGCGAGATATCAAAACCGAAACGGGTAGCTGCTTCGCGTGACGTCACGATGAGCCAGTGACGTCAGATCCTACGCTACCGTAATGCAAACACGCACAACGCGTGCTAAACACGCAGTACACGCGGCGCTAACGCCAAAGAATCGATGCTGATGATGTCTCCTGGGGATACAGGGAGCTTTTTACGGATTTTGCGAACTATAGGCAGCGTCGATTTCAACGACGCGTTCAGCGACAGGCGCGGTGTAGTCGCTGACGTCACAAACGCAGGGTGGCCAGTAAAATGTCACGAGCCGCGAGAACACCACCAATCTTTACAAATAATTTTCAGAAAAAAACTAAATGACTCGCAGCCGTATCGTTTGGCACAGATAATCAGAGTGCAAAACAGAACGCATGTACGAAATTTTGTTAAGATCAGTGGACATCGACAATATCGCCGGAGTTGCCCTTTAACGGACGCGTTCTTCATAACGAAGTGACCAGTATAACGAAGCATATTCCGATTATAGTTCGTTATAAAGACGTTTGACTACATGCCCGCGCATACGCGGAGCACCACCGTGCAAGAGAGAACGTATATATACTCAAGTTTTCTTAAAGATCATTGAACATCGACACAATAGGCGGAGTTGCCCTTTAACGGACGCGTCCTTCATATAACGAAGTGATCGATATAACGAAGCATATTCCGATTTCCCCTTATACACTTCGTTACAAAGGCGTTTCGACTGTATTCCCGCGCATACATACGCGGAGCGCACCACTCACTGTGCGCCACTTTTCTCCGCGAGGGTATAGCTGCAAGAAACTCTTTATACGGTCTCGAGACCGCGTGCGCGGCAAACGTGATAGCGGGTTTCAAAAAAATAATGATAATAATGCGAGTGGCGTGTGAGTCGAGTCGCTGCGCGCGTCCCTGTGTCACGCATCCCGACGCGGACACCCCGAGGCGCAACGAACCTCGGCCGGCACGTATCACCACGGCACGGCACGGCACGGCATGTATAGTGTATACGGAGTTCTCGCGGTGGCTGCGGAGGAAACAGATCGCTTACCCGCTCTTCAGAAAGGACAAAGGAACAGCGAGAGAGAGAGAGAGAGAGAGAGAGAGCAAGATCCAAAATCGTCGCCCCGGCGTTTCCTGGACAAAGAACGGGAAGCGCAGGTCAACGCGGAATCCCGTGTGACGAATCGCTGTATGTGTGGCGACTGCCTCGCGTCTCCCTCCTTCTCTCCCCGATTTCCTTCCCCGCTCAGAGAAGCATGTCAGCGATGTCTGTACGCCGGCTAAGATCTCTGCCTTCCATTAAAGGGATCTCTCTCTATCTATCTATCTATCTATCTATCTATCTATCTATCTATCTATCTATCTATCTATCTATCTATCTATCTATCTATCTATCTATCTATCTATCTATCTATCTATCTATCTTTCTTTCTTTCTTTCTTTCTTTCTTTGTTTCTTTCTTTCTTTCTTTCTTTCTCGCTTGCGTTGCGAGAAAGGGTTATGTGACGTGAAGGCTCGTACTCAAACGTACGTGGGCGCGTGGAAAACTGAAAAGTTCGAGAGACCGTCTACTATAAGGGGGGCAATAAACCTAGGGCCTAAAGGGTCCTGTTCGCGTTGTTTTTAGAGTTTATTTGCTCGGGTGCCTATACATTACGTATTTGGCTGGCATGGCTCGAAGAAATAATAATAAACTCGCTAATTCAAATTAACAAGCAGCAACCGAAACTATGTCACCGGGAATGTTAATTGCGCTTTGCTGCGCACTTTGTTATTGTGGTCAACTTACGCGTATGCTGACTCTTTTTTGAAAAGAAAGGCTTTTTTATCTGCTTCGTCGGACTTTCATGGCGAATTCATTCAACTATGAGGCAAAGTTTTTTTTTATTAATTTATTTCCCAACACTCTCTTATCGCTCCCTTATTGGAATGAATTATAGCCTTATAGACAAGCCTCTTGTTTGTAACAAGCTGATGACGAACGCGTTGACACTTCTGCTCTTCGCTTTTCGTCGGAACACTAAGCTTTAAGTATATTAAGATAAAGCTCTTCTTTTTTTTCCTCGGGACAAACTCCTATTTTCGCAGTCAAATACCTGTTGAGCGCAGGAACGCTCCGATTTCCAAACCGCTAAACCGATTTTAATTAAACTTGTTGCATTTAAGAGACGAAGGTAAATTCTGCCGATGCAGGCAAGTATAACTTTGATATAGGTACTCAAGCTTTATACTAATATTGCAAGAAAATTGACAAATTTAGCACACGCACGCACGCACGCACATAGACAAAAAAAATAAAGCAGAGGTGAAGGTCACATTATACAAATGGACAACTAACATGACACCAAAAACAGGCCACACTTCTGTAAACTGCATCTGCTAAAACATTACATGGTTTCACTTGTTTTCTGCCGGGATCGGTCGCTGGTCGGGTTCTCGCCGAGTAGATTTGCATTCACTTTAAACAACAACAACAGAAAGCTCGTCTGGCGGCGGGATTCGAACCTCGGCCTCCCAGCGCAGCAGCCCGATGCACCAGCCATTAAGCCACAACCGCACCTTTTTCTTTTTTTCTTTCTTCATTGCACGGAAATACGAGTAATGTCGTACGAACATTATTTACACTACATGTAAATGCACACACGAAAAACAAAACGCATACATGCCACATGAAAAATAGATGGGCTCGTTGGTAATGGATTGTGATAAAAAAGCTTAGAGCTCTGATAGACACACAGGACGTAAAAAAAAAAAAAGCCACACGCGCTCACCAAACACACACCAGAGCGCGTGTGGCGTGTGTGTCTCTTTTTCTACGTCTCGTGTGTTTTGTAGCGCTCTTAAGTTTTTTACTGCAACACATGCCACGCAGTCCAACGAAAGTTCAAAAAATCGGGAAAAGACAAGCGTCCAGATGGCGTAATCCGCTCAGGAGTTGCGCCAAGATGTTTGCAACCACACCACGTATACGCACTCGAGCATGCCTCTAAGACAGAACCTTGTCGAGCGAGGTGGGATCCACGTGTCGGTCGATCGTGCGGCTACTCCGTGATGGATAAAGTCATACACTTATATCTCGTCGTGCTCTTTGCGACGATCGCCGTTTGTTAATGACGATTTATGATTCTCACACTATGGTGTACACGCACACCCACAACGGGCGATCGGCCAAGAAGCGGCCGGTTCATTTAAAATAAACAAAAAAGGTCACAAAAGGAAACGCAAGCCTATATATAAGATTTGTCGCATTGCGTACTGCGGGTACGTACTACGCAATGTTGTTTATTTACGCGCACCTCAGAGAGAGAGAGAGACGGGAAAGGCAGGAAGCTTGACCAGACGGGCGTCCGGTTTGCTACCCTGCACTGGGGGAAGGGATACGGGGCGAAGAGGGAGAGGGAGGAGAGAGAGAGAGAGAGCACGGTTTCGCGCACACTGGAAGGTGCGCACCGAGTCTACACACGGTTGCGAATACCTGTCAACTTGAGGTGCTTCAGCAACGCTTTCGTGGCATTCTGTGCACTCGACGCGTACGGCCGTGGTCCAATGATCTTCATTTACGTAAATAGTCTAGAATCCAGCTGAATCATTGCCGTCCGGAGAGCTTCACGCTCGATGTTGCACCTCAGGAGGCTGCATTAGCGCAAGCTCTTGGGCAGTTGGTGCACGATGAACTTGAAAAACTTTTTTGTTAATTGAAAAAGGCCCGTGGCTGCATGTGCTCGATAATACAGTGCCTCAGAAGAACTTCACATTGGCCTAGTTGGTACTTACTGCATATCATATTGACCGCAACTAAGACGGTGACAGAGGGGACAGAGGTGCTGTTTATGTGTTTTCTCCCTCTGTCCCCGTCTTAGTTGCGGTCAATATGATATGCAATACAGTGCCTGACCCTCGCGTATTCTGTATCGTATGAAATCGCCACGCGTCTTCCTCACATCCGTCCCCCTCTTCCTCCTTCTCTATCTCTCTTTCATTCCGCTGGCTTCATGTATACACTGGCCATTTTGTTGTCACCTTGTATACGTGTCAGCGGGCCACCTCGCGTAATTATAGAAAAAGAAATCAGTCGCCAAGCTTTCTCGTGGCAAGGGGAAAGCACAGAAATGCACGCGGCCATCCCCACGCCTTCATACAATACGCGCGACGCCCAACGCGATAATTTCTTCCCGATACAGCGTGTATTCCGGATGCACGCGGAGGGCCCGCAGATAACCGGCAGATCATGTTTGCTGCATATATACCCGCTTGCTGTAATGAGAACGTGTGTGCTGGTCGTTACGCCCGAGTGATGGCATAAATAGAAGTCCGGTTCACCTTGTTGACGAGAGCTGTTTTGTTCTTAATGACGAAGGCGGTGCCTGCTGGTACGTGAAGGAATAAACAGAGACGCGGTGAGCAGGCTTCATGTTAGCACGTGTAGAGAGATAAGGCGGTGCTGCGGTTTCGCGCGCTCTTCGTTGGAGGTTATCGAGTCAAAGCAATGAAAAAAAAAAAGGTCCCGAAATCTTTATTTTTTTTACTATTGTTATTATTGATACGACTAGATTAAGGACGTATTAGCACCAAAAGGAGATGCCGACTACGCCTTTCTACATGCTCAATATCAGAGTACATCTCGCGTGTCACGAACATAGCAAATGCTGAAAGAAGTGAACGAACCCACAACCTCCGCATTTCGCGTGCGATGCTCTACCAGTTGAGCTACAGCGGCGCCGTTTCCCCAACCACCTTCTTGGGTATTTATGTGCGAAATGCGAAGGTTGTGGGTTCGGTTCCCACCTGCGGCAAATTGTTTTTTCATCCACTTTAATGTCCATTAATTTATCGTTTCCTTATTTCATTTATTAAGCACAAGTAATTTCCCCTATGTTGTCCTTGGTGTCAGTGTTTGTTGGCTTCTTAGGATATGACTAATAAAAATAGGGCCCCTCGGTTAACCCCCCTTCTTCTCGTGTACATATATATATATATATATATATATATATATATATATATATATATATATATATATATATATATATATTGGCCTCGAGCTCCACCACTGGAAAAGCTGGCGCCACCGTCGGCGTGACGTGCTAGGAGGGATCACGTGGACATAGCGGCCGCGTCGGCTGCTTCGGGCGCGCCGAAGCGAGCTGAAAACGAGTTTAAATTCCCTCGTACGCTGCGGTTTTCATTTAGTGGCGAAATTTTCCCGCTTCGAGTGTCTCCTTTACAACGCTTGAAAGCACTAGAATAGGTAGTGGCTGCCTTTGAAGGCGCGCAACATGGTAGGCTACTGCTCGGTGCCGCAGGGCCGGACGCACGTAACGGAGGCCGGTGTAAGCCTTATTCACACGTAGCCGTAGGACAAGAAGCTGTGTGAAGCTTGGCTCGCGAAACATAAAACCGGCAAACAATCATTGGCTACAACTCGGGTATGCAGCAAGCACAGACGCGAGGAAGATTTCTGCTACGGCGCCCGGTCTGCAATGTTCTTAAAACGCGCACTGAGACGCTTGCCCGAGTCCGCTGCCCGACTAATCTCACGACGGTTTGGTCTATGAACTTGTCGATACTATAGATACTGGCAAGTTCAGTGGAGTGGAAAGGCAACGGTAAGAAGCACATTTAAAGAAAGCATGGCATATGGTCATGTTTGTGTTATGAATTAATGCACTGGATTACAAAAAAGGAGCAGCGGGAAATTGCACGCTGAGAACGCCGATAAACATACAGTGCGACGCAACTCGAGAAATAGTATTGAAAGGTCAAAGAATTTAGAAGAAAAAAAAAGATTGAATCGTCGCGACGGCACATCACAGTCGCCGTAGGCGTCGAAGTCTCTACAATGAAATTGATCGTGACATTTTTGAACAGCTTTGATAGCGCCCACGCAACAATGGTTGCTGGTATACTGTCAAATGCTCATATTCTGCGGCCTAAAGCTTATGGCACGGTGCGAAAACGCGCGCGCGGAGAAAGCGAAACAGTGCGCGGACAAGCATGCAGACGCGCAGTTGGTCGCTGCGAATCTGCGCGATCGCTGCATTGAGGCTTAATTCTACTACGCCCCATTTAATTATACAAACACTATAAGAACATATTTCACATAGTTTGCTCTCAGCGTTTACCTACCTTTCACGCAAGTAGCCGGTTCGGCAGACTCCATCGCGCTACCGCGCGCAGGGGCGTTCACTGTACGTATTCGGTAAAGAGATAGCGACTGTAAACGATTGTGCTTTCAGTTTGCCCAAGATTATTATTTAGACAGTAAGAAACTTCTCTCGTTTCGAAAGTACTTACAGAAATATCCGGGAGAGCTCGCGCGTGGTGTTTTTAGTGAGCGCTGACAGCAAAACCTATGAGGAGCGCGCCACGTGATCCCTCATACTACGCCAGCGAGGCGCTTCCGATAGAGGGCGACTCCGTAACTCCTCGCCGCCAATATATATATATACACACGATCGTTGTTGAGTAGTTGAGTGACTTGGATTGGTGTGGCACTTCAAACTTTTCTAGCACAAACTGAGGAAGCAAATTTCTTAAGCATAACTGCGAGTCGCCTTAGTTGCAACAGGTTCATTTAACAAACAAACAAAAAATGTTTGTGCGCATACAAACAGGGGCGAATAATAGGAGCAACACAAGGACGAGCTTTTTCTAACTGCTTTTATTTTCGAAGAACCACCTGCTTAATTACCCACAGATCTGGATGGTTCTTCGAAAATAAAACCAGTTAGAAAGCGCTCGTCCTTGTGTTGCTCCTTGTCTTCGTCCGTTTGTTTGCGCACAAAAACTTTTTTTAACAATTTCTTGTCTGGTTTTAAAATGTCCACATTGAAGTATCCAACGATGATCACAGGGATAAGTGTCATCACGGCTAACCCACGCAAAGTGCGTGGCCATGAACTTCTCAATATCACATTTGGGTTTACCTGGATATATATGCAGAGTGGATATCACAATTCCGTCTTTCGTTCGCACGGCACATAGATATCCGTCCCCAGTCAATCGCGTTGTCCTCTTGCGAGTCAAGAGGACAAATGTGCATACATTTTGTAGCCATGAACGTTACGCGATTTTGAGCCATTCTTCCATGAGCATGGGCATTAGTATGAGCCAATGCTTCTGGGGGTATGAGCCATTGCTTCCGGGGGTATGAGCCATTGATGAAGACAGTTTTCGACATGCTGTTCTGCTGTATACGTGATTAGAAGGAATGAAATCACTGTTTGCTTCGCTTTGCTCAGTGCTTGTAGCCTCTACCTTACGGGGCAATGAGCCATTGCATTTTTTGTTTGCTTACGGGGGTATGAGTGCTTACGGGGGTATGAACCATTGATGGTGGTAGTTTTTGTTGACGCACACGAAAAATACGCGGAACCCTAGTCAAAACCAGCTTCGCTGTAAAAGAAAGGAAGATCTGCTTTCATTTTTCTCGTCTAGTTATCGACCTCTTCCCTCGAAATTAACTAAAAAACGAAGTTCTGGAAAAATACTGCATCAGCTTAAACTGATTTAATGTTTCTCTTTAGTGGTCCCCTTTAAATAAGGCACCATAATAAGTGGAGATAAAATATGCGATTACTTGTCGCTCATTACAGAATAAGTACTTTCTTGTCTTGCCTTTTTCTTTCTCTCTATCTTTTTTGAGAAAGTACCAGGTTCCCGCACCCTATCTTTCGAACCCTCTCCCCTCCCCCCCCCCCTTTTTTTTAATCCGCCGGCGAACGCAGCCCATCTAATCTCTCTTCGTCCAAAGCGACCTTCCTAACGCTAAGACATGCAGCCTGTCCGAACGCAAGCTGAAAATAAATAGCCTCGATATCGCCCTGAGTACGGCAACATCTGCCTTAACAAATTTAGCTTATACGCTGCCGCAGCGCAGGGGCTCGCCCGTCAAAGCGACAAGGGGGGAAACGTGCAGCACCCCACCGAGCCACTATACCGGTAAAGACATCTTGTTTAAATGCGCAATTTTCTCTCTCTCTCTCTCTTCCTCTCCAAGCAACCGGGGTTTCTCGCCGTACGCGCATCTCGGAGCCCCCGCTTTGCAACAAGAGACACGCGAAGAAGGTTACAACGTGTAGTAACTTACGCAAGTAGCCCTTTATTTTCAGATTTACGATGTCCCCGCGGCTATCAAGCTTGCCGTATACTGTACCATTGTTGTCTCAATTGGTCGTGCCCGCGAATACGTATTGCTGCGAGCGCCCGCCGGTATAGCTCGCGGTTTCCAAAGGCAAAGCCCGGCAGCTGGCTCTGCCCGAACGTTCTTGTTAGTGTCGCAGCGGTTGGTCACCACGTGCCCGACATGGTAATCTGATGTCTTTAAAAAAAGTGTAGAGGCACCCGATACATGTGTAGCGAGCACCGAACGGGTAGATCGCGTATAGACGCCGTGGCGCGTGCGCTCTTTGACGCCAGCTAGCAGCTGCGAGCCCTTCGTGTCTCCCATATAAATCGTTTCTGTACGCTCCAACACGGTAACCTCTGCAAAGCGGTACGGGCGCTCACTCTCACAAATATAGGTAACCAACGCTTGTTTATATTAAGCATCGGTAAATGCTAGTCTCGCGGGCTTGAACGTATCGGTGATCTTTAACGCTGCGTGTAGAGATAGCATTGATGTTGTTAAATACACAGCTACAATATGCACCTAACGTCAGCTACAGAGTCGTGTCATGCTGAAGCGTGACAATATAGGTTACAGTTACGTGCATACGATTCGCTCTTTTAAGTTTTATTACGACTGCCGTAAACTTTAGGCTTGGCGAAGAATATATAGTCATGAAGTGATACAGCGATGAAAATAATGAAAAAAGAAGTGAGGTTGATTGGGAGAGTAAGGAAGTTCCTGATAGCGACATCCACTGTAGCTGTTCCCTCTGATTACCCCTGCAGTATCCATGTGCAGCATCGTTACGTAGTACAAGACCACAGAACAAATGCAAACACTGTTTATAACTCGCTATCGGAAATAAAGCTTTGTGACAACAGATCTCAGAGGCACATATGACGCACAAGAAACTTCAGATAAGGGGTTGCATGAACATGTTCAAATACAATGTAATGCTTCCCGTCGCATTTTTTTTTTTTAAGAATGCGAGAGCTTTTCTTTAGCCGCCAAGATTGAGAGGGAAGGAATTAGCGCACCAGAATATTTTCATTTCGCTGACCAGGAAAGAGCTTGGATCCTTAGGTAACCGATAGTGAAGACTATCAGTGACATGCTAACAATATGCTGTTATCTCTCAGTGGTTTCACTGTGTTCTCATCCATCGCGCGTTGGCTGCCACGGTGCACGGCACTCGTAAACACGTACCGAAACATTTCCCCTGCAAGGTCACCTCCGTTCTAAACACTTCAGTGAACTTTCCTGTGGGCCACCGATCTCCATCCGTTGCCGATGGCCTTCGCCGCCTCACTACGCCTTTTCACGCTTGTTTTCTCTTCCCGAGAAGAAAAAAAAGGGAGAGAAAATCCATGCAATTAAAATAAAAAGCTTTCTTGGCACAGCTTTGCATTTGGCCCGCTCTGAGCCCAAAGGGTTATATGACCTTACAATCTGCGGTACCTTAGCCGTTTCTTATAAGAGTTCTAGTCTACATAATGTGGGGCATTGCGTGCGGGTGGCGTTGCGTGTGCACCAGTCATGAATCGGTGCTCGCAAAAGTCTGCTTTATGCGCAAGCCGTGAGTTCCCGCGGTCCACGGCTCCTCTTTGTGCGAATTTGTCGGGCGTGTCTCTGAACGTTCGCTTCTATACAACGCGCGCGCGTGGGTGCCTGCGCGCGTATTTGTGCGTGTGTGTGTGTGTGTGTGTGTGTGTGTGTGTGCGGGCGTGTGTGTGTGCGTGCGTGTGTGTGTGCGTGCGTGTGCGCGTGTGGGCGTGCGTGTGTGTGCGCGTGCGTGTGTGCATGTGTGTGTGTGTGTGTGTGCGGGCGTGTGTGTGTGCGTGCGTGTGTGTGTACGTGAGTGCGTGCGTGTGCGTGTGTGGGTGTGCGTGCGTGCGTGCGTGTGTGTGTGCGTGCGTGTGTGTGTGCGTGCGTGTGTGTGTGTGTGTGTGTGTGTGTGTGTGTGTGTGTGTGTGTGTGTGTGTGTGTGTGTGTGTGTGTGTGTGCATGCGCGCGCGCGTTTATACGCTGTCCTTCGTGCGTATACTAACGTTCAGGATATAATGCATGTCCTGATATTTGCAGGAAGACGCTTGTCTTGTGTTTATATCTGTAATTAAAGTTAAGTGCGCTTTCAGCACTCCGAGTGGTTAAAAGGAATCCTGAATAATACCTGTCGGCGTAGTTGGCACAGGTTCGAAATTTTGGGCTTGAGATCTGCATCTTTAAGGGTGCTCTCTCTCTACAGTTCACACCCTTGCTCCTTTTGCGGGTGTAAGAGCGTGAGGTATAGGCCGATTGGCACCTATAAGAACCCTTGTGGTGTAAATCGATTTGCACTGTAGAGACACTGTCACCCGCGAGCTATATACTACTGTACATAGGGAGCTGTAAGGAGATAATTTAAATTTGCAAGTGGCACGTCAATAGCTTTGTATGCATCTGAGATGCGGCATTCTGGCAATGTTTTTTGAATGCGACGTATCACGATGGAAGAGTTTGAGCATTGGCACCGGCGCGTTTGCGCTGTAGGTATGTGTGTCTTGCACACAGCCTTCGGAAACTATTGAAGTTGTAAGTGGCACCTAGTATTGTCGTCCAGCCTCATACGTGCCCACGTCTTCGCCTAGTAATTTCTACTAATCCTGGACTCATGCACTGCGTCGTCCTCCATATAACCGCTGTGTAGCTCTCGAGAGGCAGGCCTGCACGAATGAATTGCATTATGTGCTCGCGGATAATTTTTATGCGTTATATCTTCTTCCTCCTCCTCCTCCTCCTCCTCCTCCTCCTCCTCCTCCTCCTCCTCCTGGTGAGCTAGCTCACCCTCTCGTGGTGAGCTAGCATCCAAACGCAAAAGTCTCGCCTATGCGGATTAACCAACCACTGAAACGTACAAAAAAACGATCGGACGACGTTTTCCTTTATTTTATTCCTGCGAGTGACTCTCTTGCACATAAAGGCGTTGCTTCGAAGCAAGGTGTCGCGGGAAACCTTTTAAACCAGCGGCGCCACTGAAAAAAAAACAACAAAGAAATAAAACAAAAGGAAAGAAATATCCCAGGCATGTACAGGTATTAGCGAGGAACGCCGGCATGTCTGGATATACGTGCGTTTCCGGGGCAGTTTCTTTGGCGCTCGCAGCGTACGTTACTTCAAAGCGCCTTACCGCCGCCGGCCAAATAGATCGACCGAGTCTTGTCCAACGAATCGGCGACACACGGACATACTCACTCGAGCTCGTAAATTGACCAGCCTCCGGGGGCGACCCGGCCCGTAAACCTTCTCCGAGTTCTTCGGGCGCAATTCGCATACAAGTCTGCGCACACCTTCCTATTCGTTCTTATTGCGAAACAATCTTAAGCCCTTTCGGTAATTTATATTCCTTTTTTTTTTCTAGCGCGTCGTGTAGCAACGAGAATTTATTGTTTTATGCGTGCGACTGAGAAGCTTCGCAAGTTCCTGTGCAGGAAACGAACCAAATGGCACAATCACGAGTCCCTTACATTGCCACAGCCGGCTCGTAAACAGACGTCTTTCTTTTTCCCCTCTCAGTTTTGATTGCTTAAAATTTTTGACTTTTACTTTTCAGCTTGAGGATTAGAGACACGTCTTTACGACAGGATATTTCCTTAAATCCAAAAACTGAAAACTGCGCAGACTTTCATTTTGTTTTACGAACAAATGTCCGAAGAAAACGAGTAACAGCGTCGGACAACGGAACCTGACTGAGACAAACTAAGCACGTCCCGTTTGTCCAGCGCTGTTACCCGTTTTCTTCAGACATGTACCAACCAGCTCGAGTTAGCAAGTTATTGCACAACAAATGCCGGCGCCTCGTCCGCACCTCCACCAGATGGCTGTCGGGAGAGAGAGAGAGAGAAAACAAGGATAGGAAAGGCAGGGAGGTAAACCAAAACAGCATCCGGTTCGCTACCCTACACTGGGGGTGGGGAAAAGGGCAATATAGAGAGGAAGAAAGGGAGAGAGTAAGCACAGAGTACGTGTGGGAGGGACACCATACACAAGGACACTATGAACGGTCTCTTAAGCCGGTGCACTTCAAGTACTGCACTAGTGCACGAATCGCTTTTCGAGCCAGGGACGGGTGTGGCCACGGTCCGAGTATCTTTGACTCGGTGAAAGGTCTCGAGTCCAGTCGGCGTAAAGTTGCTCGCAGAGAGAGGCGGTGGACATCGTAGCGAGGGAAGGCTGTCGAAACTCGAAATACACGTACCACTGTTAGAGTAACCATATAGCATTTGTCTCGGGGAAGCATGTGGTAACTGATGAAAGCGACGCGATTGAGATTGATTGATTGATTGATTGATTGATTGATTGATTGATTGATTGATTGATTGATTGATTGATTGATTGATTGATTGATTGATTTGCTGACTAAATGACTGACTTTTACGTTCCGAGGCAAACAGATGGGTTATGAGAGGCACCGTATATATAACAGAGGGCTCCGGAAGTAACTTGGACAAACTGTTGTTCTGTGAATTGCACCAAAAGTGTGGTACACGAGGGCGTACGTTACTCTATACGTTGCGCTGTCATTTTCTGCGTCACAGCCATGGTTAGCCTAGCCGGTGCACATAGTCTTAACTTATCCTTCGACACACGCTGTTTTCGTCTCCACATCGATGGTGTCACAGTGTACGGAACACACCCCGGACGCTTCAACCATTGGCAAGAGGCCTCTGGTTTCCTTTTTGCTTAATTAACTTTTGAAAACAACAACAACAACAACAACAACACGTCAACGAATGTGCCACGTGACTTTCGTTCATTACACGTCTCGGTTTGCGCAGAGAATCTATTTCGAACTCGCGGAATTCTCGCGCGTCTGTTCCACCGCGGTTGCACGGAACGTTAAACCCGCGCTATTTCTGGCGAGCACTTTAAGGAGGCTACAGTGTCGGGTACGTTTTGCCGCTATATTTAGCCGACCGTGATGACAAGTACTCTGCACCTCGCTGTTTTCCGAGTGCCGATAGCATATTGCCTCTCGATAAAATGGGGAAAAAAAAAGAAAGTGTACAAGACACTCTTGAAACGTGCACTACGAAAAAGACCCAAAGAAGTGTGTGTGTATGTGTGCGTGCGTGCGTGCGTGCGTGCGTGCGCGCGCGCGCGCGCGCGTGTGTGTGTGTGTGTGTGTGTGTGTGTGTGTGTGTGTGAGAGAGAGAGAGAGAGAGAGAGAGAGAGAGAGAGAGAGACTGGCCGTTTATAGAATATGCATAGATATGTTAACACAAGGTCATAATTCCACAGGCTGTTACACACAGACAATCATAAACGTCCAAGTAAAGACGCTTGCACTGTACATCTTCTCACGTGAAGCTTCCAGATTGAATCGTATACGATCATACTTACAGCCCTCGATCTCCATTCTTGTTTCCCATTTCCCTAAGTAGGCCTCGATCCACCGCCCCCTCCCGCCCCGACCTTAAGTGTATTATTATCTCGCTCTCTTTAAAGCTTCTACACATTGAGCACACTTAACCGTTGCATCCAGATCCGGACGTTCTGCAGACTGTCTAAATAGATATTCGCGAGGGCGCGAACAAGCGAAAGATAAGGCGCGGCCGACAGCAGCGAACACGGCAACCAGATAACGAAGCGAACAGGACGGACAGATTGTATACGAGCGAACCGCGAAGCCACGCACACGCAGCCCGTGCATTTCGTAACACCTGCGCCTATAACACGTGCCTCTTCGTCCACTTTACGTGCATACCGAACTCCCGCGTACTGCTATAGTGCAGTCTTATCAACGGAGGCGGCCGCCGCTGCCACCGCGTGGGGCGTCGGTGTTTATCAGCAGCAGCCCTTGGCACGCAACATTGTCGCTCCTCGCGATCGGTTCCACCGCCGAACCAGCTGCAGCTCTGCGCGGGGCCCCGCGATCTTCGGCACCGATACAGCTCGAAGTGTCGCCCCGCTTATACACGTCCGCTAATGAACAGCCGTTTAGGCCGGCGAGAGCCTAAACGGCCCCCGAGCGACAGCGCTATATAAACGAGCTTCGAAACGGTTTGGCGCGCGTGGGCCCCCAAAAAGAGGAGCGAACTGCGTGCGAACGTTATACGTATAGAAGCGTGTACGTACACCGCGCGTACTACGTATGTACGCGGACGACTCGCGTATGTGTATACGCACACGAGTCTCGACCGTGTTCTCTCGGGTGCCGCCAATTAGAGCAATTTAGCTCGGGTTTTAACGACTCGATCACGGTCACTGAACTCCTCGTCCGCGCGACTTGGTCCGCGAGACGAGAGACCATGCGATATCCATCGAGGCCGACTCCGTGCATGTGCTCGAGTTGTCGCGAAGGGACGATGCCTCAAGAAACAAAAAAAACAAGAAACCAAAAAAAAAAGGACGGTTCGCGCGCCGTCTGGAAAGTGGACGAACCGAGGACGGTCGTGTGTGTTTCTATATATGTTTGTCGTACAGCGAGACGGTTCTTCCTCTCCCCTTCTCCACCACTCTTCGCTATCGCGAAGCTTGTCCCCTTTCCGTTCCCGTTCTTTCTTCTTTTCACTGCTTTATTACCATTCGTGGTCTTCTTCCACGTCTTCCTCTTCGCCATGAACATCTTTTTCATCTTCTAATCATCTCCTTCTTCCAATTCACCGTGATATTTAGCTTCCTCTGTCTCGCTGTCCGAATCTTGAAGGCAGCGACGATCGGCGAGTCTCTTAAGCATATCGGAAACAAGTTTTGAGGAGCACATCGATGGTTATGCGTGAGTATATATGTGTGTGTGTGTGTGTGTGTGTGTGTGTGTGTGTGTGTGTGTGTGTGTGTGTGTGTTTGTGTGTGTGTGTGTGTGTGTGTGTGTGTGTGTGTGTGTGTGTGTGTGTGTGTGTGTGTGTGTGTGTGTGTGTGTGAGAGAGAGAGAGAGATATTGTTACTATCACCCTCATCTAGACACACAGAGGGCATACTCGTTTGCACAACATTCCTGTTTCCGTAGCACGCGTCTTCGATGCATGTTCAAGAGATATCGCACTCGGTGCAATATCTTTTGAACATGCATCGCACAGTGAGCACGTGCGAGCACGCGGCGGAATGCGCGCGGACCTTCAGGCATGCAGGCCGAACCTTCAACTACACGCACTGCACCGTACACAGCGCGTAACGATTCCACAAGGTGGCGCACAGCGCGCCTCCTGACCTTCCCGAGGTGAAATACACGCATACATATTCAAAGCTCTGCTCCGACATTTTCACCATTCACGTCTTTGTTTTTTTTTTTTATTATTGAAATGAATATTAGGAGAGGTTGGCTCCTTTATGGTGGCACCGGCTACTCCTTGTCACTTGGCAAAGGAAACAAATTTGCGTAAAAAGGGAGAATAGCGACACGAAATATGGCACTCAGTACAACACTGTGGATAAATAAAAAGTATACAGTCCAACAGTACATGAGTCGCAAAGTTCTGTGCATTAGTGTCTTTGTTTTGCCCGGGAACCACGGTGTATGCGAATTGGAATCGACGTTGCGTACCAAGTGCTGCTGCCATAGCACATAACATATAGCATACGTAGTAGTTGCGCGGAAACCCGCAAGGTGGAGAGAAGTAATGAATAAAGGGAAAATCAGAAAATCGTCCCGCACCAGGACGAATTTTTCTCCAGCTATGAGGCTTTTCTTTCGAGGAACCCGTATGGGTTTCCTTCGTAGCAATTGCTACGAACGGGTGGATGTCTGATTTTCCCTTTATTCAACATGTATAGCATATTACGCGTTGTTCCCCTTGCGCGTCGTATTACTGCAACTTGTACACGTCAGGCGAATATTTCGCTTTGCCATCCAAGCGTGGTACTTTCGCTACATGAACTGTTCCATATTCTGCCCACGCGTGGATTGTGCTATAGACTTTATATGACCTTGCTCTGTGGCGCTGCAGTATGCAGTGAACGGTTGCATTGTACCATGTTTGGTGGCGAAGGAAGTTGAGAATGACGGGGGGCAACGCCTTTGCTGTTACGGCAGCGCCGACAGTAAAGTCACGTCCTTGCTCTCCGCGTAACCCACGTATAAGAGCCGAGAAGCCGTGGCTTCTCTTTTTTTTCTACACACATATGTCGCGGTCCCTATCTATGCAGCTAGCCATCGACCGATTCCAGATCAGCTCCGCTTGCTTCACAGTCGTTACTATTTAACCGCGGTCCGCGATTCAATCTGCCTGAGTGCGCTCGACGCCACACACACATGGAGCTCTGCCGCATAAAAAAGAAAAAAAGGAACTCTCTGTCGCAGCTTTGTCGGCAAAACCGCAAACCCCCTTCGCTCCCTTTACTTCCCTCGCCAATATGGCTGCTTCACCCATAACCACGAGAAGAACCCGTATACCATGGTCTTCGCTATACGTGCGTCTGTGTTCGTGCGTGTGTGTCTGTGTTCGTCGGTGTTTGGGGTGCGTATATGTACTGTACACGCGCGGTAATAAACAAGGCACGCAGCAAGAGAGCTGCGCTCGGGGACAATAAAAATTGAACTCACTCGCAGCTGCTCGGCGAGCTGCCCGCGTTTCGCAGGGCGAGTGAGCGCGCGATGTGGATCATTGCCGCCGCCGCCCTCTCACGTTCTCGCGGATTCTCGGCCCTGCCGCAATCGCGGTATTCCTTTTTTTCCTTTCTTTTTTTCTTTTATTATTATAGCCATGCGCTCTCTCTCTCTCTCTCTGTCGGGCGCGAAGTCGTCTGCGGTGTCGTCTGCGGTGGCTGCATTTGTGTACATGCCGCGTGGTTGCGCGCTGAACGCTATCCTTGTATCCAATGCCGTCTGGACGATCCTGCGGCCGTAAAAAAATAACCTCGCCAACGAAAGCGACAGAACGGCAGTACACATATACACAAGAGCGGGCGACGAGGCTCAAGGGTATATACAGCGCGTAGAAATTAATAAAGAAAGCAATATGCGTACAGCAGCGAGCTCGGTGTACGTGGCGGTTTATAGCGCCGTATATACGTATACGGGTCCGCTGTGCAGTGCATACGAAATCGCGCGCGCGGCTGTCACTGAACGCGCAACTGTGCACGTATACACAGCCAAGCAGACCCACGTGATCTGAACGGGGCAGGAAGAATAAATCCGGCTCTAATATACGACTTTGCGGCTCGCCGTGACTACGAATGGCTTCGCGCCTCTGCATATTGTGCAGAAGTGCAGTGATCGCGCACGGTCGGGGGGACGCTTGCGTTGTATATTGCGTGAAACAAGGCGCCGCGTACTATGCAGTATCTGTGCGGTCGCGCGTTGGTGTTGTCCCAGATGTCGCTGTTGCAATCTCTCTCGGCGCATTCGTTACGCTAGCTTTGCGAAACGTGTATATACACTGTGTAGCTCGAGCCGATACGCACGGGGCACGTCTTGTTGAGCCACGCTTTGTATAAGCGTGAACAAGCCCCCCCCCCCTCTCTATCTATCTATCTATCTATCTATCTATCTATCTATCTATCTATCTATCTATCTATCTATCTATCTATCTATCTATCTATCTATCTATCTATCTATCTATCTGTCTGTCTGTCTGTCTGTCTGTCTGTCTGTCTGTCTGTCTGTCTGTCTGTCTGTCTGTCTGTCTGTCTGTCTGTCTGTCTGTCTGTCTGTCTGTCTGTCTGTCTGTCTGTCTGTCTGTCTGTCTGTCTGTCTGTCTGTCTCTGGCTTCGTATATAGTGCCTTCGTGTATCACTTTCCTGTCTCAAGCACGAGATCATTTGATCAATTGAGTTGAGTGACACACTCACTTCTTTTTTTTTTTTAACGTAGCCTCTTGTTCTCTCGAACAGAAGGCGTAATAAACGTAGGATAACGATCACAATGCTCGCGGTTCGGATACACCTACAACGAGGTTGTAGCAGCGTTTGGACACACAACAACACATACAACGTAACGGTCGAAACATAACGACGTTACATGCGAGGAAACTCTCAAAGCGACAGTGTGCACGAAAGTAACAGCCCAACTTAATATATACATGACATTATATATATCCTAGTTTCCCCTTATTTCAACATCTGTTCAATATTGCTACATTTTGCTGTTGCGGAGAACGTGACAACTACAGCGTGGGGACATTTGCTAGCAACCGCCTGCGAATAAATCAGTCACGTTCGACAGCATTAAAGTCCCGGCGGAAATTTTAACGAGGGTAAAGTACCCTCCCGTCCGCGACTTGATCAAATACGTATATAGCCGGCGCCAGTGTCTCTTGCAGCGTCATTATCTTCTTCCCCACGGGCTCAGACACGCGGTTTTCTTTAGATCTTCCAAGTTACGTGGGACATTGGAGGGCCACGTGTACTTCGTATTGAATGCACTACACGTTCACCTGCACTTATTTTTACAGCTCGTGGAGTTTGCAGGCGAGTTTCTTTCCTCGTTGTTGTCGTTTGTATTGTTCTTTTTTTTTCCGGTTACCATTAGAGATAAGCATTTTTTTAAATCGTAAAACGGGATAGTTTACGTTTGACTGTAAAAGGAAGCAACGCCGGGGACACGGCCGCAGCAATAGTGCGACGGTCGGTCCCTGCACTGCATTTCGAAGCGAGATACTTTGTTTTTTCATGTCTGTTACTCTAGTCTGTAATGCTTATCATATTGATGAAGCCGTTGACCTCGACAGCCCACACTATATCGAGCCAACAGACAATGAATCCCTGTGAAGCATAGGTGATATTAACGGCGCGTTTCTTTTCTTCTTTTTTTTCGTCTTAATTGAAATGTAGAGATAACAAGACAAAAAAGAAGGAAATGCAAGTTGAAGAAACGACAACTTCCCGCTGTAAGAAGGTATCTTTCTTACCAACTTTCATGTCGTTAAATTTAACTTTTTTAAAGCAGAGTGAATTTTCTCTGTGCTTAATTCCTTGGCTTCATTGTATGTTAGCACTGTCTGCTTGGTAATAATAAAATAAAAAATATGGAGGTTGTTGGTTCTCCAGATTCTTGTTGCTTAAGGGTCCAAATGTGATATACTAAACGATGGGTGTTCACGTTCCATAACTGCGCTATAGGCTTCGAGGGACTCAATAGAAGAGGTCCGGGGACTACATTTAACCACCTAATCATTCATTTAACCCGTCGCGGTGGCTCATTCCAGGGCTTTGGCGTCGCGCTATACTGAACACGTTGTCGTGGATTCAATCTCGCGAGCCATGGAGGCCGAATTCCTATTGGGAAGTGGAATGCAAACAATCGCTCGTGTGCCGTGCAAATTCATCATCATCATCATCATCATCATCATCATCATCATCAGCCTGGTTACGCCCACTGCAGGGCAAAGGCCTCTCCCATACTTCTCCAACTACCCCGGTCATGTACTAATTGTGGCCATGTTGTCCCTGCAAACTTCTCAATCTCATCCGCCCACCTAACTTTCGGATGAGATTAACAAGTTTACAGGGACAACATGGCTGCAACATTGCTAATTGGCTGCACGTTAAACAACCCCAGGCGGTGAAAATTAATCCCTCCCCACCTCACCCCCTACACTGTGCCCCCTATAATCAACTGTGCACCTTCGAGACGTTATAACTTCCAATTCATTAATTTATTTATTTTAACGTGCGCCCAAAGTGCGTCATCATGAATAGAACCTTCGGTGTAGCTAGTTCAACTATACTTCGTGGACTCGGAAGGAGTACCATACAGACACACAGCGCACTAACTTCCAACAATGAATTTAGCGAATGGACAGGAGCCCTTGTCATTATCATATAGGGCGCCTCCCCGCACAAACAGGAAGAGACCTGCTTGTTCTTTTCTCATCTTTTTTTTCAATAAACGCTTTTCCTCCTGCTCCTCCTCCTCCTCCTCCTCCTCCTCCTCCTAGCGAACGAAGTTAGCGCCGTGCGTCTGCCTTCTCCTCCTTCCGCATCGCCTAGTAGCGCCGTACATCGAAAGGTCTTCGCGATGACTTGCACTAGCGAGACAAGATCTCAATATTGGTGCCAAAGTACACTCTACACGAGCGCTTATATTCTTCCTCTCGTATCTTTTTTCCTTTCTTTCTTTTTGCCCCACATCGTTATAACGTACAATTGAACGTGTACGTAAACGCGTAAGCGGAATAACCACACTTATCTCGCGAACGGTTGCGAAAGAATGGACAACCGATGACAACCGTATAGTCGCCATCCGTGACGGCTGCCGTATACGTGTCGAGACTGCCCGCCTTGGCGTGGGACCCTCTCGTCGCGTCCTGCTCGACAGCTTTCTGCGACAATTCTTTTTCTGGCACCGACACGGGTCGCGTTTGCGTGTATAGTATAGAAACGGCGGTGATCATGCACAGACGGAGGTGCAGATCTTAATCGCTCGACCGCAAGAAGGGCGGGGAGGAAGAACCGCGGAGTGCGACAATTAGGCCTGGAGAGTCTTACAGAAGAAAAACAAAGAAAAGATAGCGATAAAGAAATCCTACAGCGAGACATTAGCGATGCACGTGATGGGTGACTCCGTGTGTATATGCAAGCCTTTTATATGCAACGAGGAAATTTGAATTCATCTCTTCATAGCAAGCCAGCCAATCGCTTTTACGTGCGCAAAGAAGGTTTTGGCTCCAGGAAGTGTTTACCGGTTACGGAAAAAAAAAAAGTACTATCATCGTTGAAGGAGAGGGAGAATCGAGTTGCGGATGAGCACGGTCTTATTAAGCTGCAGCCAATAGCATTTCGCGCACGTAGAAGAGGACAGAAAATGGCGGTCGGCAAGTAAAACTATACATAAGAGAAAGAAAGGTTTAAGCCCTGCCTGCTGCACCTAAGTATCGCAGGCAACGTAGAAAGGGACAGCTGATAACCGCGTATACGTACAGCTTGTTGGAGATTCAATGGAATCCAACTCCAGCGGTGCTGCTTCGGAGACCACATTGAATTCCGCAACATCGGCGGTTTGAGTCAGAAAGGAGAGACCGCATAGCAGTCATGAGAGTCATTCAAAACCGGCGAGATGCAGCGAGTTCGGCATTATGGCGCTATGTTTGACACTGTTTAGAACAGTATAACCCACGGAACACTGCTCGCTCACGCGGGCAAAAACTGCAGCGCGCAAAACGAATCGAGGGAAGACGAAAAAAAAAAGAAGAAAGAAAAAGGAGCGGCGACATTACCTTAACGGGTGCAGCGGCGAATTAATGCACCGCTGTTCAACTCTGTGGGAGAAATTGCTCAGATGCGACGGCCAGTTAGGTTCCCCCATTTCCGTGTGTAACTGCGGAGGCGCACACAATTACAGGTCCGGATTGATTTTGCGGCAGCATGCATTTTTATTGAATCCCTAAGTTGGCACACCGGCTCACCATATCAGGAGCTCGCGAGAACGGACACGACATGCTTTCTCACTGGCTGCCGAGCGCCACACTCCCTTGCCGCACAACGATAATCGTCATCTGCCTCGCTTGCGTTTCCTTTCTCGAAAACGCGCTGCAGCTTTGGACACTTTCCTGTTGATAAAGCTCTGTCACGCTGATAACGCGCACGCCGTTCGCGACTTGGAAGTACCGGGCTCGCAGCGTTAAAGATACCACCCAAAGGGTGTAATTTTGTTTCAGAGTGCACTGCAGAATCGGCACCGACAGCTGCAGATGAAGCTGCAGCGCTGATCAAGGCAACATTATTGCGTCGCACGTGACAAGGCGTCACGCTTACGAATTAGACAAATTTGCTAATGCATCGCATGTACGAATGCAATCGTACCTAACCGGAACGGCCAACAATGACGCACGCAGTTTCTGCAGATGTGACAAGACGCTATATAGGACCCCTTTTATACCGCTTCCCACCCTTCGACGGTGGTGGTGATTGGGGGTCGCGGTGATGCTGCTACAGGCGAGGATATCCTGGCAGACCTGTCCGGCAAATGCGCCGGCTGAGCGTCTCTTTACGCTCCGGATATCTCGCCATGTCGCCATGGATACGTCGCCCTGCATCTCGCAGAAATGTGAAACGAATGCGTGACACTTGCGTATCCCATCCGCGGTCCTTCCGAGAAGGCTAACTATTCGACACGTCCGGTGCATCGACCTACGACACGATCAACAGAGATGCGGAGATGTTCATAGCGGTGCTGCGTCTCCGTCTTGCACCTAGTGCCCAGTGAAGCGGGCGACATAGAACATTTTTATCTTGTCCTTCAAGTGTTTCCGTCTTGAATGGAGGGGACTTCTGGACAGCGTGGAAATAAAAGGATTTCCTCAGTCTCCGACGCTCAAAAAAATGTGCTGTGCAAGCTATAATATATATAGTCTGGGAGGTCGGTCTGAAGCACTAATTCCATTGGCCAGCTGCAAGGCATTGTGGAAGTGCAATGATAATGTTAAGAAAGATATTGTGGTAGTTCCACTGCATCGCAGCGAAGGGCTTCGCTTTGATCTATAACGACGAAGACGCTAAGGATGATGATGGCCACGGTCGAAAACGCTAACGAGGGAGCGCCCTTTTCAGGGCCTCGATTTCAGGGCCTCGGCAGTGGTCGCCACGACCACTGTCGGCGTCCGGTCTGTCTTATAAGAAGAAGAAAAGGAAGAAGAAAAAAAAAAACTGGCGCGTTGAAATTTATTGGTGCTCACAGTGAGTGAAAAGAAAGAAAGAAAAAAAGAGGTGACTGCAATCCAAACGAAGCCTCTTCAGAACGTCCTGTTCTCGAGACATCTCTATAACCAGGCGTTGCCTAACCATACGTAGGTAAAAAACTACCAACGACAACGTGTCCCCACGTGTGAACGTCTGTCCTGTACTAGCGAAATAACAGCCTCATTTTGTCGTGCCGAGCACGCGCACTCCTCTACGGCGATATCCCATGCGCAAAACGTGTCAATGCACGTATAAGCACAAAGAAAGAAAACGAGGCAACGTAGAGAACCAAAGAAAGAAAGAAAGAAAGAAAGAAAGAAAGAAAGAAAGAAAGAAAGAAAGAAAGAAAGAAATAGAGAAACGAATAGACGGGGCCCTAAACAAGGCTCTCAACGTGCATGTGGGAAGTTTCGTCGGCCGCAAGACCGTGCTCGGGAAGGGAGGGGGGAAAGAAAAAAAAACAAAAAAAACAAGACAACGAAGGCAAAATTCTTATATAGAGACGTCGCGGAATACGTGTGTGTGCGTGCGTGTGTACGTGTGCCGGCTTTTAATTGCCCTTGCAACGCCTCGGCCCGCGGCTATGGCGGCTTCCCCACGGCCGTGAAGCGGCCGGCGATGGCGCCGGTCAAACTGCCCTACCCATTGGCGCTCGACCGCCGCCGCCGTGGCTTCCCTCCCTCCTTCCCTCCCTCCCTCCACCCCCCCCCCTCTCTCTCTCTCTCTGTCAGCGCTCCTTAGCACGCTCGCATGGACCTGCACTGTCGTGCGAAGACTGTATGTAGGTGACAAATGCCACACACAACCCGAACGGAGGCTGTGGCGTTCTCTTCCGAAGGCGAGGCACGCCCCGCTGTCCCGAAGCTTGTACTACGGGTGTACGTGTATATATCACTGTAAGCGAATGTACACCCGCAAAAAAAGGGGCAAGGCGTGCAGAGACACGGACACAGGAGAAGTGGACAACAGGAACGTTCGTGTTGTCTACTTGTGTCCGTGTCTGCAGGCCTTGCCCCTTCTTTGCATCATGAATCCTTACCAACTATCTCAGCTTTCTGTCCTTCTAATTTACACCCTTGTGCTTTATTTTAAGGGCGCAATTTGGTTTACCGTGCACGGTGTTAGGCTAAATACCGCCCGACACTATAAGGTTGCGGGTTTCGAATTCACGGTCTCGCAGTGGCCGCATTCCGACGAAGGGAGGAACTGGATTCTTATATGTAAGTGAACGAGCCGTGATAAACTCGCCGGCGTTAATTCCTCGAATCTACCGTGCGCGCTGTAGCGTCTTTAATTTTACGGAGCTTGATTTGCGTCGCAGACAGTCACGCCTTAAGTGTTTGCCGTCGTCTGCAATAACAGAGTGCGGTGCGGACAAGTTGTGTATAGCTGGCTTTACTTCGGCTGTGTCCTACATTTCTGCATAAAGTTAGCCAATCAATGATAAAGAAATGAGGCGCTTACTACGTTTTCACCGATATTTTTTTTTTTCTCTGTATACTATAGGGTTTGGGAGAGCGTTAGGACCAGCCTGCTGCTCCAACCTGCAACAGTCCATAAAACCCGTTCTATAACGCCCAAGAATAAACAGCGAAAAGGACTTTCACCCCACAACTGTGACCGCCGGTTAGATATCCCTTGGTGTTAATACATGCGAGGAACGGCGCGGGAAGGCTTGCTTTTCTTTTCCCCTTCAGAATCCACAGCTCAGCTGTCACTATAAGAAAAGCATCCGGTTTCCATCCCCTCTTCCCACCTCTGTGTACACCCGACCGTGGGCTAATGAAGTAGATTCCCCCCTTAAACATCTTTAACCCTTTCGCTGTCGGACAAATCTGGCCGTGACGCACCCCCAGTGACGGCTTGGTTTCAGGGAACGAGCATACCAGGGAACTAACCGCGCGCAGGGAGGATGCGCTTTCAATCGCCCGCACAACGGAGAGATACATGACGTTGTCTGATCAAGAAGATAGAGTGAGACGGAAAAAGATTAAAACAAAGTTTGAGGGGCTTTACATTTACTGCAGCAAGCCGGAAGCGAAGGTGCGGCGAGAGAAGCAATCATGTGTCGATCTCTCTTCGGAGAGGCAACGGCGCGCGCCTCTGAACTTGACGCGCCGTAGCAGACGCACTAACAGAAAAAAAAAAAACCTTCAAGCCAGCGAAGATAGCAGAACAACCCTTGAACCTATAACCACACGCGCGCGACGCATGATCCAGCGAACGCGGAGCGACCGCGCCACTGAGCAAGGAGAGAGGGGGGAGGGGCAGTCGCACCGTACTCTTCAATACATGTATCAACACAGTGCTGGGCGAAAATACGAACTTGTAGAAATATTCTACAGATGGCGGGGCCAATCCAGGAACGCCAGCTTTGCGCTCAGGCGCGAAATTTTGAACGCACGATAGAGAACGTACCGGTACGTCAGTGACACTGAGGGGGCGGGAGCGCCATGACGTACCGGTACGTCCGTGACAGCGAAAGGGTTAATGATCTTACTTATACGCATCCGTTCGGTTTGTCGTCGACGGTTTAATAGACCTTCCCCCGCTCGGCATCGAAACAATCTCGTTGGCGGAAGTGAGGATTTTGGAGGGCGGCGCCGTTTTCGGCTTGCGACGAAGATGGATATGTAGATGTAAACGTCTACACAGCTCGCCTCCCGAACGGTTTATAACCACACACACACACACACACACACACACACACACACATATATATATACGTATGTTTGTTGGCTTCTCACGATATATATATATATATATATATATATATATATATATATATATATATATATATATATATATATATATATATATATCGTGAGAAGCCAACAAACATATATATATATATATATATATATATATATATATATATATATATGTATGTATGTGTGTGTGTGTGTGTGTGTGTGTGTGTGTGTGTGTGTGTGTGTGTGTGTGTGTGTGTGTGTGTGTGTGTGTGTGTGTGGTTATAAACCGTTCGGGAGGCGAGCTGTGTAGACGTTTACATCTACATATCCATCTTCGTCGCAAGCCGAAAACGGCGCCGCCCTCCAAAATCCTCACTTCCGCCAACGAGATTGTTTCGATGCCGAGCGGGGGAAGGTCTATTAAACCGTCGATGACAAATCCACTTTAATTTCCATTATTTATCGTTAATTTATTTCATTTATTAAGCACAAGTAATTTCCCCTATGTTGTCCTTGGTGTCAGTGTTCGTGGGCTTCTCATGATATGACTAATAAAAATCGGGCTCCTCGGCTAACCCCCTTCCTTCTCGTTTGTGTATATATATATATATATATATATATATATATATATATATATATATATATATATATATATATATATATATATATATATATATGAATGCGAAGACGTGGATGCGAAGACGTGGCATCGTCCCCCACCTGCGCCAAGTTGTTTAGTTGTTTTTTTATCCCCTCTCAATTCCATTAATTTATAACCTCATCATTTCAATTAGTAAGTACAAGTAATTTCCCCTGTGCTGCCCTTGGTATCTTTGTTTGTTGGCTTCTTACGATATATATATATATATATATATATATATATACACGCACTCCTTTGTCATCATCAACTCTGTACAGTGCATCGACGGCTATATGGCTCGTGTTCAGCCAATCGCCAACTATAGAGCCGGCTGCGTGTTCCGGAGAAGGGAGGAGGAGGCAATCGCCCATTGTACGCCACTAATAAAGAGAAACAAAAAAGTTGAACAGTATTAGTAAGTTATCCTTTTGCGACGCCAGAGAAGGCAACTCTTGCCGTGACAGCAAGCTAAGCTTGAAAAAATTCTCAAAAACGGAAAGACGTATATATTGGTGACGACGTCGCCTTGAAGCTCCAGCGCCGCCTTGCCGAGACTTCACGGACTTTACTGACGGCGTTTGCCCGCGGGAAAAGTTAATTTCCTTATCCGTAAAGAGGAACCAAAAGTATATAGCCGTCCTGAAAGACGCAGAGACTGTACTTTGCAAGTTTTGATAACTTTTACGGTGTCATGTAACTGCATAAATGCGAACAAACATTTCGAATTCCGTGATGGATTCCGGCGCGAAATTAACTAAAAGAACATTAAGTTTCGCGTTTCTTTTATACTCTTCTTCTCCGCTTCTCGCCGCAAATTAACGAATACATACTTGTGAAAGAATACCTTATCAACATAAACTGGCTTAGGCGTTTCTCTTTATGCGACCCTTTGCTTTAATTCTCGTCCGCTGTCGCGGTCCATAGCTATATCTTCGTTGCACGGCGTTTGTAAGACGGGACATTAGAGGTCATTAATTTTTACACGGAGCTAGCTTCGGGCAAACAACCCCACCTCTCCATTTCTCTCTCCCACTCTCGCCCGTGAGAGAGAAATTGATTACGCAGAGCCTTGTCCCTCGTTTCCCCGACGACGCGTTGTCTGTTGCTGTCTGTTTCCGCAGGAGACTCCGGAGGCGGAACGCGAGATTAGAGCCCGATTTCGAGCGGATACCTCAGCTCGCGCGGCTCTTATCTTTAGGAGCTGTCGAGACATGTCTCAACCATGCGTCATTCATTGCCCCCGAAATGTCCCTATAAAAATGTCTTCGATTTCCTCCTCGCGAGCGCGTTATCGCGTCCCTCTGTGTGGCTTGCGTATACGTATGGCGTTTACCTTGCGCGGTTTTTCTTTCGACGTCGTCTGCTCGCCTCGACGTCTGCTACCTCGAGCTATGTGAGTTGCAGACGTGTCGAAAGAACCTTGGGTCTGTTATCGCTTCCAGCATCTGCGCGCGGCATACCAGTGACACTGCTTAAAGCCGGATATATACACTATATACGAGAGACGACGGGTCAAAGCGAGAGGCGGTTTTACGGTTTCGTTGATGATCGGCTCCGAGGCCGGAATCTGTGGCCCAAGGGGCTGGAGGCGTGTTATAGTGCGCCGGTACCCTTATATACGGCTGTGTTTTTCACGGTGGCCAGGGGCCCCGTAGAATTGGAGATGACGAAAGCCGACTACAGCGGGCTGCTCCTGCACAGTATACACGGAAACAACACCACCACCAACAACAACAAAACTGCCGTATACAAAACGAGGACCCTGCCGCGCCTCCATAACTCGAGGTTTTGCAAACGGCTTCAACCATACAGCTTGAGATAACGCCAAGAAAAATGTCCTTTCATGACTCCTGTCTAGAAAGAAGTTCTTTAATACGGTATAGGAATATTCGTAAGAGCGGGCCAGCGGAGTTGTCTGACATACTATATATACACCGAATTCGACTGGCAATCAATGGAATATACAGCCTGCGCACACGCAAAGTTGTGCGAATTCCGTATACGGTAGTGCCTTTCGTCAGGTAATTCCATGCTCGGCCTGCAAATTGTTTCTTTTTTTTTAAGCGAAAGCATTACTGGCCGCGAACTTGCGATCTCGCCGTGGTGGTGTTCCGAGGAGGCACATGACGTCACAACGCGCGCCTCGCCGCGGATATTTCTCTCTCTCTCGCTCCCTAGTCACTACTGCACATGCGCCACTAGTAGCATGCACCGAGCCACAGGTGTTCCGCCGCCGCCGTTTGGTATGACGTCACACCGCGTTCCTCGCCGTTGCGCTCGCCTTCGCTCGCTTCGCCAGTGCGTCGCATGCCTGATAACATGTCGGAGGATTGAAAAGGAGAGCTCGCGTGCACCGCAACCATGCACAGTTGAGGCGACAGTATGGATGGCGACAATTCTGATAAGCAGGAGGCGGCCTGGAATGTACATCGGAAGGAGATGAAGAGGAAACGAATTTCGCCCAGGAAGCAGACGAACAGCGCGCCGAAAGACTGGCTAAACGCCGCAACATAGCTAGACAACCAGACTAACCTGGACTTGCAATCAAGATTAACCAAGGCTAACCATGCTATGCCTTAGCTTTCGCTACGTATATCCTGGCATAGCAGAGCTAAGTGACTGCCAATTTTTCTTACAGCGCGAGTTCATCTAACCCTTTAGCACTATATAAAATATATTGTATGCATGTGCCTCCCTTCACGCTCATTATGCTACTCTAACGGAGCGCTGCTTATCATGACCTGCGCGATACACATAATGTCCCCAACTCCGATGCTTCAGCTGAGGACCTCGTTCATAATATCCTATGTTAAGGTAGCCAAGCTCAAGTACCAGATGCGTTTGTGAAACAGGTGAGTGGCACGCGTGTCAAGGGTAAACACCCATTAAACGTCACTGCATTTTTTTATGCCATTGGCTATGACACACATTATATACTAATCAGTATTCAGATTCAGAAACACCAGTTCCTTCTTATTTATTTTATTTTATCTTATTTTGGCGTTAGGAAGTCACTGGAATGTCGCCGGGGAGCCACAAAAGAAAATTGGTTCGGTTCGGGATTTTTTTTTTTTTTGAAGACGTTTATTAAGACAATCGTAAAAAGCTTCCACCCCCCAGGAAGTGGATCCATCAGGGCGGCGGGAGGGATGAAGAAAAAGGTCACTTCTTACTGCCTCCTGTGAACAAGAGCGTGCTGGCAGGCCCTATGGGGAACAGCAAACCCAGCGTCACCTTCTGCTTCCTCTATAACCTATAATTAACCTTGTCCATCGTACGTCCCCTTCTTCTGCACACCCTTCTTCAACAGTGATTCTGCGTCGTGTTCGTCAAAGGCACTTTTGACTATAGCGGCATGCGCACCGCAGTCATGCCCTGTGAGGTCGCCGAGCTTGCGTATCTGTATTTGTGCCTGTTTATTTGCTTGCTTGTCTTTCTTTCTTTCTTTCTTTCTTTCTTTCTTTCTTTCTTTCTTTCTTTCTTTCTTTCTTTCTTTCTTTTATTTAAGTTTTGGTGTTATTTTTCATCATTCGCCGCAAATATCTCAAGCATGGCGCCAGACGTATCTGATTAAGCTCACCTATGTAACGCTAATTAAACTCCTGATTGACTGATGGGGTTCTTTAAAGTCCCAAAGAAATACAGGGCTAGTGAGGGGCCCCGTATAGTGTGCATCTGCGGATTAATTTTGACCCCCTATATATAGCTTTATTCAATGTGTGACCCAAAGCTTGCTATACGGGCGCTCTTCCATCCCGCGCTCTGTCGGGAGGCTTGCCTGTCAACCAATCTCTTTCTCTCTCTGTCTCTATTTTCACTGACCCACATACGGTCGCCACGTGGAAACCCCGCGACACCGGGCTCGGCGCTAGAACTCTCTTCAAACGCTCCCATTGCGTCTCTGTGTGGTCAGTGATGTGTCTCGACATTCCATGGTTAGTACACGACACTCTCTATCATGTACATACAAGCGCCGTGATGGCTGACCTGCTAGTGCACGACACTCTCTTATATCTATGAGCTCCGTGACGAGTGACCTGTTTTCGTGTAACCCAGCTTTCTCCGTACAGGAGGCGCGGCTGCAGCTTCGTCTATATTTTTTTCCCCGACGATACGTAGCAGAACGGTTGATGTCGTTGACTTATTAGTCTCTAAGTTATAGCATTTCTCTATATCAGTGACCTTTAGCGTGCTCAACGAAGACGCTTCGCAATGACCGCTGCATGAGTTGATGGGGGAGCGCTCCATTTTGGTTTGCGCAGTGGCCAGGGTTAGCAGAGAACACGTTCTATGCAAACGTGGGAGCAACCTCATTTTCGATCCTCAGTGTTGGGGATAAACCAGGGCAGTGAGGGCAGCGCACGGGGGCTGGCTTCGACCCGACAGCCTTTAGTGTGTGATGTACAACCCCCCCCCCCCCCCCCGCCTCACCCCCCCCCCCCCCCAATGGTCCCAGATTCACAATAGCATATATATAACCACCAAGTTCCGAGAATCGCCCGAGAGACTATGGCCTATATGCAGGGTGTAGCAGCTATCTTTAGCGAGATTTTTTTTTTAAATATGCGAATGCCACATGGTGGCTGGACAGAACCGAGGTAATTTTTTTTTTCATTCCGCCTACTTAGATAATTAGTCTTAATGATCAACTTCTCAAATATTATAATGAGATGAAAAGTGTCAATGAGAATATTGTATAGAGTGACATGAAAAACTCCCGATACAGCTTTCCGCTGCTTAATAGGTGCTACATAAAAGTGTTCCGCAGCTACATTCTCCTCAAACTCGAAGTCAAGCTTCAGCTATAGGAGCCTCCCATCTCAGTACATGTTAAAGGAGAAATCTTTTCTGTCGACAACCACTGCCCAAATTTGATGAGGTTTGTTGAATTTAACAGATAAAGTTAAAAACTTTTGACTGTTGGTAGCGATGTATTTTTATTTAGGTTGTCAGTTATTTTTATATGAAAATAGTCGAAAATCTCAGAAAACGAAACTATCAACTTTACAACTCTCTAACTTAGCAATGAAAAAAAGGATATCGCAATTCTCTGAATTGCATCTACCCGCCGTGGTTGCTCAGTGGCTATGGTGTTGGGCTGCTGATCACAAGGTCGCCGGATCGAATCCCGGCCACGGCGGCCGCATTTCGATGGGGGCGAAATGCGAAAACACCCGTGTGCTTAGATTTAGGTGCACGTTAAAGAACCCCAGGTGGTCAAAATTTCCGGAGTCCTCCACTACGGCGTGCCTCATAATCAGAAAGTGGTTTTGGCACGTAAAACCCCAAATATTATTATTATTAAATTGCATCTGAATAGCACATCCAAAGCGGACAAATTCGGTGCATTAAGCACGGCACCTAAGCGCATTACTAATATTGTGAGCGGCACTTTTGCGAAACCTCCGTAAAACCGTAAAAAAATTCACGTCAGACGCAAATTAACACATCAAATTTGTCAGCTTTGAATGTTCTGACTGAGAGCATTTCCAGAACTGGCGATATCGGTTCTTGGCGCAGAGTTGCAGATTCGTAAACTTCGCGCTTCTATTTTATTATTATACTTCATGCGGCGGCGTGAAATATTGGCGGAACTTATAAAGCTTTCTCTTAAGGACATAATCGCTTTTGAAGTCGGCTCTCACTATTACCGACTGGTATATATTACAAATGCAAAAAAGTATTTTTTGTTAATAAGCCACGCGCTCTATAGATGCGGAAGGCAACATCTCTTCCTATACGTGGAGAGAAATTGACCACTCCTCACGTTTCTTATCGCTTAAAAAAAAATGCTTTTCTTTGACGAAAGATGAAGACACATTGCCCGGCGGTATAGATGTGTATCACGTGACGTCAGGGACTCGGCTCTCACCATGCCACTACCCAAACATGGCGGCTATGATGACGTCAGTGAACCGTATATTATAAGGCACACGTTTTTTTTTTTTACTTTCTTACAAGGACTGTATTTTCACCGGCTTATCACTGTTATCGCTTTGTCGTTCGGCGCAACAGGAGCCTGTGGCGCAGTCATGCTGTCACGCTTCTTGTTTACGCCTCTTTTCGCCATACTATAGTACTCCAAGATGGCGGCCTAATGACGTCAATGCAAGCTATGTATAGGTTGGCACGTCCATTATATATATATATATATATATATATATATATATTAGTCATGTCATAAGCACATTTCAGATTTTAAATTTAAATTTTTTTAAATTTTAAATTTCACATTTCAGATTTTAAAACTGCCTGATGTTGCCACAGTTGAAGCTGTCTTTTGTAAAGTATATGCTAACAATTTCCGATATATCCTAGGTGCTATTTATAGGCCTCCCGGTTCCTCTGTCGCTGTCTTAGATGAAGTTAAGAAATATCTTTATTGCTACACGAAACCAGACGATAAGTTCATTTTAGCTGGAGATTTTAACTTACCAAACATAAACTGGGCTACTTTTTCTGTTCAATCTCCGCACGCTGTAGGAGATGCTCTGCTTGATATCATGTTTCATTTCGATCTCTTACAAATTGTGAAGAACCCTACTAGAATCCAACAAGATTCTTCATCAATATTGGATTTATTCTTGGTACGAGGCAATATCAAAGAAAACCTTTCATGTAATGTAGTGGCCGGTATTTCTGATCATCAAGCCGTAATCTTGGTAATAGAAGACATATTATTGGACCGAAGGGGTGATATTCAACACTTTCCGAATTTTGCCCGTGCTGACAATGAATCGATTATTGATATGTTAGATCTTCATTATTATAGTTTTCTGCACAGCACTTGTAGCGTGGATGACCTGTGGCTTGTTTTCAAAAATATTGTTCGTGATTGCATTCAGCGTTTTGTACCAGTGATATGCAAGAAGTCAGACAATCACAATCCTTGGATTACGCGAGAAACTTTGCAATTGCAGCGCAAGCTAAAGCGAATAAAGAAAAGAATAAAAAAATCAAGCTCAGCCTTTTTAGAGGCAAAAATTTATGAAGTTTCAGAGAAATTAAAACAATGCATTTTGAAAGATAAAGAAAAATACTACAATAAAAAACTTCCGGATTTTATGAAAACTGCACCTGAAAAGTTTTGGCGGTCAATTGCACCAGTTTCTCGTTCTACCGATGCATTTATTATAAATGGACAACATGTAAGTGACAATGTCCAGGTATCATCAGCATTTAATAACACCTTTAAGAAAGTTTTCACGAAAGATGACGGGCGTCTCCCACCCTTTAGCATGTCCCTTCCTTCCATGCCTGATATTATAATTTCTGAAGAGGGTGTTTTTAATCTATTATTAAAACTGGATATTAAGAAATCACCTGGACCAGATGATATTCCGAATGCCTTCCTTAAACAGTATGCAGAGTGGTGTTCAAAGTATTTGTGCGTCCTATTCACTCGATCATTGAAAGAAGGTGTTCTACCGTGTGATTGGAAAACTGCCAGAATTAAGCCTTTGCATAAAAGTGGAGAGAAGACGTGTATTGAAAATTATCGCCCTATTTCATTAACTTCGACAACGTGCAAATTATTAGAACACATCATTCATAAGCATCTAACTAATTTCCTCGACGAGCATAATGTACTGGCAGATGTTCAACACGGGTTCAGACGAGGGTATTCCACATGCACTCAACTGGTCGAAACAATCCATGATTTTGCGACAGCAATCAACGAAGGAAAACAAACTGATGTTATCTTTATGGACTTTCGAAAAGCTTTCGACAAGGTTTCGCACAAGAAACTACTTCATAAACTCAGTTTTATTATAAATAATAAACAGATATTAACATGGCTACAATCGTACCTATCTGATCGCCGTCAGTTTGTCGAACTGCATAAAACTTGCTCCAATTACGTTCCTGTCGATTCTGGTGTTCCCCAGGGATCCGTCCTCGGCCCCCTACTGTTTTTAATATTCATTAATGATATTCTTACGCCAACTGTCCGACGTGACCTACGAGATCGCCCCACTCGGTCAGCCTTCCGTGCCTCCCAACTTAACCAGTGATGTTGTTCACGTCACCAGGCTCAAGCCCTATGTCCCCCCAATAAGTGAGGCTGTTTAACTTGCACCGGGACGGAGCTCCCCCCACCGGGAGGGTGATGTTACGGTGAAGTGAAGGAAGACGTTGAATTGGACTAGAGAAAGACGAAGTCTGGCGGTTGCCTGAACGCCATATCCATCATTTGTAAATATAAGTTATTTTACACTCGTGGGCCTGCTTTCTTCCCGCAACAATATTGTTAAAAACCTGTCAGTACGTGTTAAGTTATATGCCGACGACTGCGTGCTGTATGAGAAAATAAGTTCGACTGATGATCAAATTAGGCTGAATAATGATTTTGCAAAAATAGTTTCTTGGTGTGAGAAGTGGCAAATGTCAATTAACTTTGAAAAAACCGTATTTATGAGAATAACACTTAAAAAGCTCCCTCTCCTATATAACTACACTGCTAATAATAATTTTCTTCACGAAGTCAAAGAATATAAGTATCTAGGTCTATGGATCTCTGATAACCTTTCTTGGACCAGGCATGTCGACTATGTTTCAGCAAACGCTCTCCGAAAGCTTTTTTTCTTACGACGCTCGCTCAAGCTAGCAACCCCTGGTACACGCCTCCTTGCCTACAACACTATTATTAGACCAATCTTAGAATATGCAGTAATTATCTGGGACCCTTTTACAAAGGTAAACATAAATAAACTTGAAAGAATCCAAAAGAAAGCAGTAAGGTTTATATATAACACATACGGGCGAGCATCAGTCAGTGACCTCCTCAAGAAAAGCGGTTTACCCTCTATTCCTAACAGAAATCGCATATGTCGCTTAAAGTTTTTCTATCAATTAATTAATAATAATCTCAAAGTTGACACCTCCAATATCCTTACCTATTCCTCGGGGTACCAAACTAGGAATCGCCATTCTCTTTCTATAACACCATTAAATCCGCGAGTTAATTGTTTTAAATATTCCTTTTTTCCAAGGACCATCACTGATTGGAATAACCTCACGGATGATGCTGTCAGACAGACATCATTACATTCATTTCAAGAGCATTTGAATTGATTGCTGTTAATTGACCTTGTCGCTGTATTCTCTTGCTGAATCTCTATGTGCAATTTTGTTTTCTTTGTGTCTGTAATTCTGTATCTCACACAATGTTTCCCACCTGCTATGATCTTGTGTACAAGATCGCAGTATTCATAAATAAATAAAATAAAATAATAAAATAAGAAGCCCACAAACATTGACACTAAGGACAACATAGGGGAAATTACTTGTGATTAATGAATCAAATAAAGCAACTATGAATTAATGGAAATTAAAGTGGATGAAAAAACAACTTGCCGCAGGTGGGAACCGAACCCACAACCTTCGCATTTCGCGTGCGATGCTGTACCAATTGAGCTACCGCGGCGCTATTTTCCCATCCACTTTCTTGGGTATTTATGTGTCCTAGTAGAACCCTGGGAGTGTTTCGGGACCCTCGGTTAACCCCCTTTCTTCTCGTTTACACACACACACACACACACACACACGTATATATATATATATATATATATATATATATATATATATATATATATATATATATATATATATATATATATATATATATACGTGTGTGTACACGAACAGCTGAGACGGCAAAGATACGCTCAAACAGCCTCCATGCATACAGTTCCACGCGTGCCTTCCGATATAAGTATTTTGCGTTATCGTATCCGAGTTATCTGCAAGAGGATTCGCGGCAACGCGGCGTTGCAACGTATATATACTGTACAACGGTTATAGCACGCGTGGACGTAACGAACGCGCGAGAAATCCGTGTATATGTAGGCACGACGGCTGCGAGCCAAGAATTGGCTGCATGCAAAGACGAGACGCCTCTTACCACGTCCACGCACGCAGCTTCACAACCGGCTCTCCCAAACCGGTAGCTAAAACAGCGCGTTGGCAGCGTCCTGTCCCTGTAGCTATATAAGTTAATCTCTCTTCCACTTCCACCGCGAGCTAGTTAGCGCGTGCGGCTATAGCACTCGGGTCACCGAGCACGTACTCGAAGAGATACTTAGTATACACGCACAGCACTCGGATGCGACTGGTCGCACAGCGACGGCATAAAGCACACTCGTCGGCGGAGGGCCACGCAGATTTGCCGAGATTACGCCGAGCGCGCGATGTAAGTTGAAACAGGCAACAAAGTATAACAACAAAATAAAATAAGCGTCTGCCGTGTGCATGGCGGAAGCCCGCGGCTCCTAATTGGTGGTGCTCGGCGCAGGCCCGCCACGGCGTTCACGCTCGGCAAATACAAAAGCTCGTAAAACTAGCTAGGCTTGAAAACTGAGGAGTCGCTCGTTCTCTCTCATTCTTCTTTCTTCTTCCTTTTGTTCGTTTTCTGACCTCTTAAAAGTATAAGACCCCCGGCATCCCTTTCGGTAAGCTTCGCCGGTGTACACCCTTCTTTCTCGTTAGCTTTTTAATAGCGATTGCGCGCGGCTTCTCGCGGCTTCTCCGTCGACTCCTGAGCGTCACGTCTTCAGCGTCTAACACCCCTCCCCCCCCCCCCCCTCCCAACCACACACACACCGTATATAAGCGTATACACACACGTCCGTGCTCCTCCGAAGCATCCTTGTATATATGCGGAAAGAAATATATACGTCCCGGTTCTAAACGTCCAGATTTAAAGAGATGGCGCGCCGGCCGCTTATCTCCGGATGTGATCTGGAATAAAAGAGTCCGCAGCAAAGCTTGGGAACGAGAGGAGGCACTGCGCGTTGGTCCCTTTTTTTCTCACGGCGCCGGTGGCCACTTCCTCACGTCAGCGCCTCGGTCCCCTCCCGCCGAGGAGGGCTTAATTCGCGCGACGTGGTCGCTGCGCTGCAGTGTATACGCGCCTCGATTACGCGTTGCTGTGTTTTGTTTCGTACAAAGTGGACGCGAACACACTGGTATGCACGCGCCGATAAAGCAAGAGGCCGCAGGAACGTACAGTCGCGGACAGAATATTATGGACCATGAAATCTAAGAAAAAGCTGAATATCTCTGCAACCTCACATAGAAGAACAAAAACTGGACGTACGTTTCTCAAACTACGCACTCGTTTGATACTTTTAGCGAACACGTTTATATACATGTTATTGGATGATTGGAAGGGAGGCGTGGAAATGTAAGACATGACGTGGTGATGACATGCGATTACGCAGAGAGCCAGAACATTGGCGTTTACTCGCACCCGTTGGCCCCGTGGCAAATTCGACTTCAGCTTCGATGAGCACGGTGGACGGAGTGCTTACGCACTACCATGTCTGCAGCTTCCGTGTAAGTAGTATACTGTACGCATTTTCTGACCCAAATAACTTTCAATCATCAATTTATTTCAATAAGACACTTGCGCTTGGCGGAGGGAGGCCCCAGAAGAATGAGGATGTGTGCTGCACTTGCGCATGCTTGCGTGCTGGTGCGACAGTCGCGGACAGAATATTACGGACCGTGAAATCTAAGAAAAAGCTGAATATCTCTGCAACCTCACAACGCACTCTGGTATTTGCATTTTGGCCCTCGACTATAGAATATTCCAACAACGTTGTCGTGGGCAGTCTTACTGGTTACTGCTACAGGCTGCTCGGGAATTGAACGTTTTCGGAGATCCCGTGGTCCAGTTTCTTCTGTCCGCGACTGTACTTTTGTAAAGGTAACACAAGCAGCCCCCCACCCTCCCCCCAAACATAGGACTGCGAGTGCAAACCCGAATGTGCATAACGAGGCACGCAAACGTGATCGCCCGTGCACGCGTATCTATACAGGGTGTCCAGGCTATAACTTTAGCCAGAGTTTAAAAAAAATATATATTAGACTTTTGCGCACACAAAGACAGGACGTAGAACGAAGAAGGAAGGCACAACATGCGCATGTTGTGTTTCCCTTCCTCGTTCTATACGTCCTGTCTTTGTGCGCCCAAAAGTCTAATAAGAACCGTGTACAACCAACTCGCCGAAAACGCAACGCTTTTGAACTGCATTTTTAAAGATATGCCGATGCCACTCCTAGGCGACGCGACCAAATACATGTTGCTGCCTGTTGTATGGAGTAAGTCACACTATTATTTGTATTCTGCCTAATTGCATAATTGGTTAAGATTAGTTAACCGACTTCTGAAGCAACGAAGTTAGACAAGAAATTGCAATTAGAAAGTTGCAGAGCGGTTCGCAAAACGCCTGAATAAACAGTTTCTGTCTTTCTATCTATTAAGTATTAGTGTTTTCCCGCTTACTGCATATGCGCGCGAAATTTTAAAAAGATACCGCGCGACAAGCTCGCTTGCGCGTTGTGATTGCAGCGCTCCCAGACGTTTCTCGTACGAACCCACATAGCACCTAGGAGTGCTGCCGCTTAAAAGGCGACAGGGCAGTAATGCAGGCGTTGGATGTGCGATTTAACCCGCCGTGGTTGCTCAGTGGCTATGGTGTTGGGCTGCTGAGCACGAGGTCGCGGGATCGAATCCCGGCCACGGCGGCCGCATTTCGATGGGGGCTAAATGCGAAAACACCCGTGTACTTAGATTTAGGTGCACGTTAAAGAACCCCAGGTGGTCAAAATTTCCGGAGTCCTCCACTACGGCGTGCCTCATAATCAGAAAGTGATTTTGGCACGTAAAACCCCATAATTTAATTTTTTTAAATGTGCGATTTACGCCACCGATGTGCTTCCCTCCCGGCGGTTTATGCATGATACCGATAAGCAGTCGCAGCGGCGCAGCACACCCGGCTAAATGTTATGTTCGTTTGTACGCGGAGCGTTTGGGAGCGCTGAGATCACGGCGCGCAAGCCGACATGTGACGTCTCATTTCTTTTCTTTCTCTTTTTTTGTATTTCGCAGGCATCTGCCTTAGGCGGAAAAACACTAACGCCTAACAGAAAGTTAGAAACTGTCTAATCGGACGTTTTGCAAAGCGCTCTACAATTTTCTCATTGGAATTTTTCGCCTAACTTGGTTGATGCCGAAGTCGGTTAATTACTCTTTACTAACCATGCAATTAAGCACAATAAAAAAAATAGTGTGACTTACTCCATACAACAGTCAGGAACATGCATTTAGAAGGTCGCGACACCTTAGAGTGCATCGGCGTATTGTTAGCTGGGACACCATGTACACATAGGGATGCATAGGATGCATAGGATCCATAGGATACATAGGATGCATAGGGATGCACAGGGATGTACACATAGGGAATATAGCTAAGCATGTCTCTTATATGTGCATGCATTCGGCGAGGACGAAACAGGCGGGCACGCGAACACGCAGAAGGACAGTAAAGGTCAAGCAGACGTATACGTCCTGCGATGAACACAAACACGCACGCATACGCACACACGCACACGGATGAAGCAAGGGCCTAGCACGTTCTCCCTGCATATATCAACAAGGAAGCAAGCGGCGCCCGGCATTGCACGCTATGGTCTCACACGGCCCTCGCCCTTGCCTCTGTTGAAGAACCCTTCCTTAGGCGAGTCCTTGTTGTCCTGCGCTGTTAATGGATCTCTCTCCCTCTCCGGTTCGTTTGACGGAATCACGCAATGTAATTCAAGCGGCGCATGTAACGTTAGAAACACAATGCGTTTAATATTACAAGCCCCCTCCCCAACCTCTCCAAAAGGAAAGAGAGAGTGTTGCGAAAGTTTGAGAGAGAGAGAGAGCAAGGACAGGAAAGGCAGGGAGGTCAACCAGACGAGCACCCGGTTTGCTACCCTGTATACACTGGGGGTGGAGGAAGCGGGAATAGAAAGAGGAAATGAGGGAGAGAGGGAGAACTGAGTGCGTGTGGGAGGATGCTGAGAGACACTATATAAACGGTCTCTTAATGGCTGCAAGAAGGGCAAGTTTTGTGTCGTTCACCCGCACCCGACGCGCAGGGTGACGATGGCATCCCGCACCTATACGTGTCCAACTGGCTATCGTTTTGGCTATCGGCTATCGTGCGAGTTTCGTGCCGGCATTTCCGGAAGTTTCCACGGCAACGTTTCGAACCGCGGGCTCCAACAAGAGAAATGTATATACGTATCAGCATCGCTGCTCGAGTGCTTCTTGGTCATGTGAGATTGTTGTTCGCATCGCTGCTTTAAGAGCGTCCTTGTAATCATGCGTTGTTAGTTTGACTTGTACGTGATAGCGCAACCTTGTTGTAACTGCGCTGTACATTGTTCTGTAGTCTTAGTTCGCAAGTGCATTTTGTATGTACCATATGTCCAAGAGCCAAGCAGTTTCCGCGGCTCCGTGTTTCTGCCCCAACATCTCCTTATATCATGTCAATAATAATAATAATAATAATAATAATAATAATAATAATAATAATAATAATAATAATAAAAGTTGTTAAATGCATGCCCATCATTGTGGCGGTGCATTCATTGTTGACGACTAGATTGCTCCAACTCCCACAGACTAGAATTTGCGGCGCTTCTAAGGTGCAGCCGCGTTTTTCTTTTCCATTTTCTGTCTTTCTTTCTTCTTTTTTTTTTCGCTTTCGGGGGCTATGTACGGGAACTGGCTGAAAGAACAAAAGAACAATCGCATTCTTTGACCTTCGAACACCTGAACTTGATCGTTTTTTTTTTCTTCGTTTTTATTATATCGGTTATTGATTCTTTACACTTTTATTACGTGGCCGTTCCATATCTTGACTTGGACACTCGAAGACGCACACAGCTGACGAGCACCAAGAGAGGCGTAACAGACACACAATCGTCGACCTGCATTTTACTGAAAAGAGCTGCGGCCATATTTACGGTCGCTGCTCGATACAGTAGACGCTAACGAGACCGGGCACAGCAGGCAAAGACAACGGGTATCGAACGAACAAAAAGTCACAAGAATGAAAAGATTACACAGACAGAGAGAGGGAGAGAGAGAGAAAAAGAAAGAAAAAGAGAGACAAACAGCTCCGTAGTCTGGGTCGTCCGTCGTATAGAGGAGGCTACGTTATAGGTCTTCCTATCGGGGAAGAGTCAAGGAGAGCACCGGATAACCAACCAGTCAATTCTTTGCGTTCTCTTTTCGTACAATTCCACTCACCCAATCTGAAGCGTCCAAGCGCAGCTTGACAGCGCAGAGCCTAACGCGTATCTAACTTTCCCATTAAAACTCTCTCTCTTTCCCACTGATCAAACTCCACTTAAAACGCCGGTCTCGTAGCGACTTCTACACCTAACGTCCACGCTAACGCCGCGGGAACCCATCGCGACAGCTGCGGCGGCCCGCGCGGTTTTCACTCGGTGCCCACAGCGGGAGCCGGGGAAGGGGTCTCGCGTTATGCACACCGCACGCGCGGCGCGACTTACGAGCGTCAGGCCCCTCCCCCGGGCTCGCCCCCCGAAGCAAGGCCCGGCTTGCGGATTGGACCCGCGCCGGCGCCTCGGGGCCCGAATGGGTAGAGGGCACCACCGCGGCAGCTGCCCCAGGCACGTGACTCCCTCTCTTTCCTTCCTTCCGCCGCGGCAATTGTTGTCGTAACAGTCGACCACCCTCGCCTCGCCGTAACCGCGCGCTCGCCGCCGCCGCCGCCGCCACCTCCTCTCCCCCGCCGTTCGACGATGAACGATGGTCCTGCCGCACGCTGTGTAGCGAGCACAGCGCGCGCCTGTGCTCTCTCTCTCTCTTATCCATAAGAGCCCTTCTGCCGCAGTCACGTGACCTGAGTGCCTCCCCCCCTCCACTAATGGTTCTCGCAGTGCCGTTTTAGAACGGCGATGGTTGAGACTGAAAAGGGTTGAGGGGGACACGTACGGTCTTACGTCGGTATATCGTTTTTCATTTTTCAATTTTCTTCTTATTTTTTTAAATCATGGTTTGGAGCCCTCATCGTCACTGGAATGAGCCGCCAAGAGATGTTATTCATTCGCAGGATTCCCTTAATTCTATAGAGGATATTTTCGCATGCGCCTCAGCATGGGAAACCATTTTTTGTCGGCGTCACGTGACCGGAGTGGCTCCACCGTGGTTCTCGCGGTAGAGTGGCGATGGTTGAGACTGAAAAGGGATGAGCGGGATACGCAAGGTCGTACTGGTGTCGGCATGTTCTTTCTTAATTTTCTTTTCTATTTTTCTTTTAATATAATCATGGTATGAAGTCGTCATCGTCACTGGAATGAGGTGCCAAGAGTTGTTATTCATTCGTAGGGTTGTGTAAATTTTTTAAAAGATATATTCTCATGCGCCGCAGCATGGGAGCCCATCTTGTGGGAGTCACGTGACCGAAGTTGCTCCACCGTGGTTTCCCGCACTACCGTTCTTGCCACTTTACAGAATATCGATGCTTGAGGCTTGGATGGAGGAGGGGGAGGGGAGGGGGCGTTTATAAGGACGTACCGGTGTCACAATAATGTTTTCTTAAATGTTTTTTAATACATTTATTATTATTTGGTCTGAAAACATATAGGAGACGAAAGGGCAAAGCAAGGGGCAAGCTGGCAAGTGCCCGGATACAGCAACGTATTTAATTCACTCTTTTCGCGTTTGTATATTTGCACTGCCTAACGTAATGCTTCCTACAGAGAGGCTTACCTGAACAATACGAGATTCTTGTATGTGTTTACACCCTTGTCTTTATATTTCGCTGTGTTATGAACTTCGTTACGTTACGCTTGTGCATATTTAGGAGCGTCTCCTATGGTTTGCTCAATTAATAAGGTTTATCTTTTCAATGCAGACTTCGTATGTAGTGTTTCTGTGGTATCTGAGTTCGCGTTGTTGGGGTGAGGGATCAGCTTTGCATTTCTTCTGAGCGTGTCTTGGCATAACCAGCTGTACAATCTGGCCTATTTTCCTATTTGTCTGCAGTTATTAAACAACAGTCAACGACCCGAGTTGAAGATTTCTAATAAATGCGATGGTTTTTATGAACGTTAACTTAAGATGGAGTCCCACGAGCTTTCACGAAGTGCAAAATCGTGGGTCTTTTGATTTACGTAACGCACATGTGTTGCGGTTTCGCTTAATGGGCGTGATACAAGAGAGAGAGAGAGAATGAAGAGGAAAGGCAGGGAGGTTAACCAGATATGAGACTCCGGTTTGCTACCCTACACTAGGGATGGGGGATAGGGGTTAGAAAGATGACAGACAGGAAAACGCAAAAAAAAAAACGAACGCGCACACATGGAGACACACACACAAAAGGCGTTCCAGTTAAAGTCGTTCACACAGGCCGGTAGATCGCAAGAAGCGCAAAAGCGCTTGCACGGCCTTCTTCTGTGACGGTAGGTCCTTTCGATGTTGCAGAATTATTTCTCACCATAGTATATAGTACCTCATTGTACCATAACATAATCACCCGCCACCTACCTATCCCTGTATTTCCCACTTCCCCTTTCCCCAGTGAGGAGTAGCAGGCTAGAGACACACTCTCCAGGCCCGACCTCTCCTGCTTTCTCTTCATTAAAATCTGCTCCTCCTCCTCCTCCCGCCGTTTACGGATTTCCGGACTGACAGAGCCGTGAACGGGACAAGCGAAGCCGATATAACGACATCTTCGCAAGCCTTGTCGAACCACAACGCGCTTCAAACATTCTTGTGTCGCCCGAATGAATGAAAACTCATAAAATGACTGAACGTTAACGATCACATCGTTACCAACGCTTTACACCATTAGTTAAGCGCAGAATATGATACGTCACTGCAGAATTAGCTTTGTGTGCTCTGCATGGTTAAACTCTGCGTCTCTAGATGTCGCTATCAGAGTTGTGCTTATATCGTCCAGTACGGACAAGCTATAGAACTCTGCAACGTGGCGAAGCGCATACAGTCAACAGCAAACGTCTACGGGTTGCGGTTTTCCCTTCAAATGCGAACTCCTGCACTGTTAAAGCATGACACTTCGTATTTAATGAATCAATGTGTATAGGTGGCGAAGGCTAGTACATGCTAGAACATTTAATTCGAGGTTGTGTGACCACGCTTCGCGAGAATTCAGCTTCTTGGTAGATCCTGCATGTATAGATGGCTACAACTTCCATCTAGCCTTTCTCGCGGCGAAGCAACCTTGTTGTGTCGCGTGTGGCTGGGAGTGGCGTTCACGAACGCATACTCCTACCGTATGGGAATGGCCGAGAGCCCGATGTGCGACTACTGTGGGTGCGAGGAGACCATCGAGCACCTATTGTGTACCTGCCCTCGCTACGATGCCCAACGCCTCTCTCTGCGGGCACCTTTACGCCGACTGTACTCGAGACGTTCACCGAGTCAAAGATACTCGGATCGTGGCCACACCCGTCACTGGCTCGAAAAGCGATTCGTGCACTAGTGCAGTAATTGAAGTGCGCCGGCTTAAGAGACCGTTTATAGTGTCCTTGTGCATGGTGTCCCTCCCACACGTACTCAGTGCTTACTCTCTCCCTTTCTTCCTCTTTCTATTCCCCTTTCCCCCACCCCCAGCGCCCCCAGCGTAGGGTAGCAAACCAGATGCTGTTCTGCTTGACCTCCCTGCCTTTCCTACCCTTGTTTTCTCCCCCCTGCAACCCGTAAACTTTTGCGGTTGACTGTACATGCGACAGACGGGAAGCAATGTTTACATTGACCTCCCCACGGTCACCCACGTGTATACTTGTGTGGAAGACGACGGTTATAAAAAAAAATTGCGGCAAACATTTTTCATGTCGTCAATCTTCTTTGCGCAGGATGGATTTTCGAGTCATTCGGCCCTCGACGGTGTCCCGGCAATGACGTCCCGGGTCCCGTTGTTCAGTGTCCAACTCTCATCACCACCATCGAGCCGCGGGCTGAATAGCAGCCGGTAGCAAGAGACGCGACTCGAGCTATAGGCAGGCATGAGAGCCGGCGCCGAGTTCGGGGTGCTCTAGGCTCCGTCGGCCACCCCACTGCGGCTGCAGACATTGGCACCAACGGTTGGGGGCCAGCAGCCATGTTCCAGAACCTGGCCATGCACCTGCCGTCGTACCAGGACGGCTCGAGCGCCGCTTCGGCGGCCTTCCTGCACCCGGGACCACCGGTGTACGTGCCGGGCACCAGGCCGCTGGTGCCCGTGCCGCACCAGTACATGCACCACCACCAGGCAAGGAGGACGCGACTTATACTTTAGTCAGAAAGCTGGGCTATAGCTGCAGCTGGTATGAGTATTTTTGCTTAGTTACAGCGATAAAAAAAGAAGGAAAACTGAAACGCACATGATTAAGGCAGGACGTACGCTGAACCTGCATTCGTTCTCAAAGTTGTGCGTTTTTTTTTTTCTTTTTCTGGGATGGATGGGGGATCTCTCTTTCTTTTCTTTCAGCGCTGTAAATATGTCAGATGACACTTTCCACGTTGCGTGTAATTATTCGCGCTATAGGCAATAACGTTGCCTTTTTTTTTTCTACTTCCAAGTTATATAAAGGGTTAGCGTAAAAATGATTCATTCGTTTTAAAAGGCTATATTTTCAAGATAAGCACGGGGAAGGCGGGAGATTGAAATTCAAGACGATGAGCAAATCGAGAACAAGGTGAAAGCAGGAGCCAACGTTTCGACAACTGGACTTGTCTTTCAGGAGCATTACACGTACGCATGTGAAAGATACATGAAAGGAACCACAAACTCACCAAGTTTATGCACCCTCTACAAATGTTCAATGTGTGCCCCTTTTGTGGCACGACACACGTCCGGACGATAATCGAGCTCATTCCATGCATTTTGTAGCATAGTTCTGTCAATTGTAAGCACTGCAGCACTGGTGCATTCTTTGAGCTCATATAAGGATTGCGGTAGTGGGGGTACGTAAACAAGGTCCTTAACGGTCCATATATATGTGCAAGTTTGGAACGTACATAAGAAAGACCTTCCTCACGCGTTTAGGCGTCACCTGGCGTTTCCGGATGGGTTAGGTTAAGTCAATGCGGGCAGCTTGATTTGAACCTCGCAACATAGACAGGTTTCTTGGGTTCGACACGCCAACTCGTATATACTTCGCCAGCGCATACGCAACTGCGCTCTTCAGTGGCGCACGCCCAGCGTTACCATGCGGTCAGCATCCCGCGTTCTTCCAACCTGTACTGCGTTTAACACTACAGTCGAACGCCACTACAACGAACGCCTCTTTTCAACGAAATGACCTGCATAACGAAGGAATAATTCTGTCCCGGCTTCATTGGGCGCTGACCGGTTCGCGATCTTGGCAACGAAGTGCACCTGTACTACGAATGACTTCGGAGGCCCCGAGGACTTTGTTATATATGCGGTAAACTGCAGCAGGCAACTCTGCGGAAGCTATGTATACGCGTATAGTGCGGTCAAAGTCCCACTCCTCGCGCTTGCAGTGCGGTTGTTGTTTATCTGTGACGCTTTCTACACGGAACAACTAATTGATATACCTTACTCATATTTGTTTCGCTTATTTTCAATGGCACGATATACATAAGACAAAAGTGGCACGTAAATACACAATCGGAGGTCTCGAAGTAAGCGGAAACGCACCACTTTGCTCGTTCAATGGCAAACACATAGGCCCAGATCTGCGACGCATCTTGTGCAACAAATACGCCACATCCTGCGACCCAGTAGTGCGAGACTCAATGTCACGTCGAATTACACGACGAATACCTATGGATTTATTTCATTTTCGATTTTTCTTCCGTCCTTCCTTCATATGAAAAAAAAAGAAACACACACACATTTTTTTTCCCGAAAATGGCAGCAGTGGCAAGCCTCTCTAATTATAGCTTGCTTGCTGTGTATGAAACATAGTATTTATAAGAGCGCCACACGTCCGCGTCGTCGTTTCGCGCCGCACGCACGCACGCACGCACACACACACACACACGCACACACACACACACACACATATATATGCGTACGTAACCGTAATATATACCGCTGCAGATGTCGTCCATGGGCAGCGTGGTCACCTCGTCCGCATCCTCCCCCGCGGCCCCGTCGGTGGCGGTGAGCTCGATGGCCGCGGCCTCGATGCCCCCGGCGCCCGTGTCGCCGGCCGTGGCGCCTCCCCCGCCCACGTCGTCGCCGGCCAGGGGCCACCACCACCACCACCATCACCACCACCACAACCCCGCGACGGCGCAGCCCTCGACGACGCACCACCAGCACCCGTCGACCGCCGCCGGCGCGATGCAGAGCCACAGCGCCCACCTGGGCGGCGTCTGGGGGCAGGCGGTGCGGGGGTCGCCCGACACGGCGGCGGCGGCGGCTGCGGCCGCAGCCGCGGCCGCGGCCCAGTACTCGAGCCCGGCGCCGGCGCACGGACACCTGGCCGCGCACCACGCGAGGTTCGCCTTCCAGGTGCGATGCGCATGTTGGTGTACTGCTAAAGGAATCGATGGCGGTATATACTTAAGGCGGGAGCTGCAGCTACGTGTAGTTGGAACTTCAAGGTATCGATGGCGGTATATACTTAAGGCGGGAGCTGCAGCTACGTGTAGTTGGAACTTAAAGGTATCGATGGCGGTATATACTTAAGGCGGGAGCTGCAGCTACGTGTAGTTTGAACTTAAAGGTGTCGATGGCGGTATATACTTAAGGCGGGAGCTGCAGCTACGTGTAGTTGGAACTTAAAGGAATCGATGGCGGTATATACTTAAGGCGGGAGCTACACCTACGTGTAGTTGGAACTTAAAGGAATCGATGGCGGTATATACTTAAGGCGGGAGCTGCAGCTACGTGTAGTTGGAACTTAAAGGTATCGATGGCGGTATATACTTAAGGCGGGAGCTGCAGCTACGTGTAGTTTGAACTTAAAGGTGTCGATGGCGGTATATACTTAAGGCGGGAGCTGCAGCTACGTGTAGTTGGAACTTCAAGGTATCGATGGCGGTATATACTTAAGGCGGGAGCTGCAGCTACGTGTAGTTGGAACTTAAAGGTATCGATGGCGGTATATACTTAAGGCGGGAGCTGCAGCTACGTGTAGTTTGAACTTAAAGGTGTCGATGGCGGTATATACTTAAGGCGGGAGCTGCAGCTACGTGTAGTTTGAACTTAAAGGTGTCGATGGCGGTATATACTTAAGGCGGGAGCTGCAGCTACGTGTAGTTTGAACTTAAAGGAATCGATGGCGGTATATACTTAAGGCGGGAGCTGCAGCTACGTGTAGTTTGAACTTAAAGGAATCGATGGCGGTATATACTTAAGGCGGGAGCTGCACCCTTATAAAAATTTCTAGCAACATTTTTTAGACAGTCTATAGACTTTTGTTACTAGAACCTACCAACAGTCAATTGAAATTCTACCAAATCTCTTTATACAATCCTACCAACTCTCTAGTAACATCCTAGAAACAATTGGCCACCAACTCCCAATAGAACCATGTTCATAGGATGTCTTTAAACTTCCTACTAATTTCCTATGAACATTTGTCTTTATACGCCCTAGTAACATTCTTTCAAAAGAGAAATGTTCATATATTTTCTGTTAAATTCCTACCAATCCCCTATTAACAAACTTTCTTTATACACCATATTAACATTCTTTCAAAAGAAAAATGTTCATATATTTTCTGTTGACTTCCTACCGATCCCCTATTAACAAGCTTTCTTTATACACTATATTAACATTCTTTCAAAAGAAAAATGTTCATATATTTTCTGTTGACTTCCTACCGATCCCCTATTAGCAAGCTTTGTTTATATGCCGTATTAACATTCTTCCAATTGAACAATGTTTGTAAACGTTCTGCCAACTTCCTACCAATCACCTATTAACATGTACATGTCTTTATACACCCTAGTAACATCTTATCAAGAATTGGATTCTATCAAGAATTGGACCCTATCAAGAATTGGCTACCGTACTTCAATTGAAGCATGTTCATAGATGGTCTGTAAACATTCTACTAACCGCCAACCAACACCAGTCTTTTGGCTCTTTAGAAACACTCTGGCAATATTTTACTTCCATGTCCTTATGTACTTGCTACTGACGTCTTGCTATCCCCCTAGTAACATTTGTCCCACATACGACCTAGTAGCATAGTGTAAAAATGTGTCAGTATGCGTGAACATGTTGGTAAAAGGCAGTATGAAACCCAGAAGGTACATGTACATGGAAAACAAATGCAAGTTTTCACTGAAAGAAGTTTATTCACACAAAAAATATTCACACAGAATTGTGAGAGTAGTAGAGAAATCAATAAAAATAATAAACATAATAATAACTTAGTTGATTACGGCATGGCAGCTGTCGCATAATCTCTAGGAAGCATCGATTATAATGTATTCTTTACATTCAGAGCTGATGTCCAGAATGTTTGCAGAATGAACCAACCCTGCACAGAAACAAGATGGTCACTGTTAACATCATGTTCAGGTTAGCGTATCACATACACAGAACAGCTTTTTAACAAGGTTCAGATGAATCCTAAAATTGTAACCGTCATCCCTGTTTACTTGCAGAGGAGATGGCAAGGATTGGGAACATATTGCAATGCATATCATTTGCTGCGTTGTATTTACTACATGTTATTAAAATTAGGAAAGTGCCCAGAATGTTTTCTATACCAATTATCTGCATAAATGAGTTACTCACTCAAAAAGTTAATTAAATGGTTTATTCATGGTGAAACTTGTAGCGCGCACAATAGACACGGACGCAGAGACGGTGGACACGCGAGCGCTTACTCACAGCTGGTTATTTTTGGAAGGACTGAACGTAAGAGCGCCAGCTAGCTGCACCGAGCATGTGCAAAACGTGTCATCCAATTTTTTATAAACAGATTACAGAGCTTCAAGCAGTATTCAAGAATACAAATGCTTTGTCAGTGATAGCAACCAATGGCTGACTGACGCATCTTTAAGCACGCCTTATTATATGGAACGCTTCTGTAATTTGACGTGATCGTTTATTTTTACTCGAAAAAAAATATCAGTGTCAAAATATACCGGTTCACAATGACATTGGTTGCAATGGTTAACAAGCGCGAATGATTTTCTTTCACAGTCGCACTTGTCTAACCAGTGCAACCTACCTCATTGTGAACCGTTTCGCTGAAACATATGTAATTGTGAACCATGAAACTATACGCTCAATATTTTACTATCTCTCATTCTGTGCAGCCAGAGTACGAAGGAGCAAAGAATGATTTCATGATCAGACAATATTTAACACACATTAAGTCAATGCGAACACTGTGAAAACGAAGTATTTGTACGCTTCTTGTTTATAGCAACTTCAAGCGAACCGCATGACGCGGGGCAGCTGACAAATGTAAGACAATCGTTTTTAAAACATTTCACGTCGTTACAATTCGCGCTATAATAACCTGCCAGAATGCGGCGTAGGAAGAAATAAGATAACATCAAAATAAAATGTTTATGAAAAATGATGGAAAAGAACATACCTTTTATTTAGTTTGGAGATAGAGAAAACTTCGGCGCATAGCAGTCTTGAGGAACAGCTATTCGCTACTTGTGCAGTGTAAAACACGGACAGTGCCAATATTGAATCACTTCACACGACACTGCATCGCAGCTGGCAGAGAAGTTCCAGAAACGCTCACATCAGGGAACGATGAAAGCACCGTGGGCTTCGCAAACACCTTGCTGGCTGGCTTGGATTGATGAATTAGCCACAACACATCATAAGAATAAAAAGCAGCAAAAACAGCTAGATTGCTGCTACAATACGCCACGAAACACCTACACCGCTCGACCGTACCATGCCGGCGTCGCAAAAGAACTGATGGCGATTGCGATAGTCACCCTCTTTGCCTCGACTCGGCCAACTGTCAAATTTTTGCGCATGCGCGGGAGAGGCATGCTACATTCTTTCCATCCACCTGCTTCGCCTTGACCGCCGCGGAACTAAAGCCCCTCTTTAAGCCGGAACATGCCCCCCCCACCTCTTCCCCAGTACTTTGTGATGGTTGACTCACACCTAGACATTCGTCGCCTCTCAGTGAAAGTTGTGGCCGGCCTTTTGTACGCACCCCTTTCTGGGAACTGCACTTAGAGGGAGGAATGCGCCTCATGGCCGACGCGACGTTGACAAAAAAAAAAAAACAACTGACACGACAGCCGGCTTATTTTGTTGGGTATTTAGGGGCTGTATAGTTTTACCTTTCTAGACAATTATTGTTCTGACAACCGACTTTTTTCTCGAAATGTAATAAACGCAGAAAAATATCATATTGGGTAAATTATGTGGTTATTCTATTTTGCGCAAGAGCATCCTTTAGCACTTGCTGCTTTCAAAGACAAAGCTTTGCTCCCTAGCGCCATGCGGTGAAGCACATTGTAGTACTATTTTTATAGTTAAATACATGTCCAAAGCGTGGCGGCTATGACGTTAGCAGTTTTCAGACGCCCGAAGCACGGCAAAAGCATGGCCTTTGATATCCTGGCTCTTGGTATACGGAATGCCATTATTACGGATGTCATGATGACCCGTTGTCGGAACTCAAAATTTTGTCGCCGTGTTGTGGAGCAAGATCACTGAATGTTAAGAGTGCATAATTATTTCTTTTCTATCTGTTTTCACACAGCAAGCTACCATAGCCATAAAGCACATCAGTTGACATAGTTACTTTGCCTTCACTTTGATGCAATGTCCATTTCCTTTAATGTGCAGCAGCCGTCAGTAGGAGGAAGGGACGAAAGCGTGCGAATAGGAACGCGTAGAAAGCTACATTTTTTTATACAGTAAGGGTAATTTAATTATTTTTTCACAGAAAGATGTTACTTGCACAGAGTTCAGCTTTTCTTTCTATTCGAACTGTGCGCTTCTCAGGTCAATACTCGCTCTCACTCAGCAGCAGCTGTATTTTTCAGCCTTTTGGACATTTGAGCGGCAACGTTCCAGCGCCGTGTTACCATGAGTTTCGGCTCTTTTTATTCTTTTTAACTAATATCTTGACACTACTATGCTGACACGTTCGAGCTTAGGGCGTACTATTTATATCGCAGAGTGCACTGACCTGATTATCTCGTTGCAAAGCTAATTGGTGGCATTGAAATAGCAGTGTGTGGTAAGGGCAAATTTGCGCTCCAGCCCCGCGCCACACCACCCGCCTGCCCGCACGCGTGTGGTCGGGTGAAAATTTGCACATTTCGTAGACTGGTACAGACATTTCGGTTTACACTGCATGTGCGAGCCCAGTGTATGCCAAAATTTGTGAACCAGTGGGTGAAATGTACAGTTTTCTGCACGACCGCACGCGTCACGGCTCAAGCGTAAATCGGCCTTTAATTAACCAGCCCGAAGGTCGGGATAAAGCTCTGCAATTGGTGCACGGCCTGCACAGTAGTCCGCTATCAAACCGGTCAGGTGGTGTAGCGCAAGCAAATTTTCTCGGAGTCTGCTGACGTCACCGCACGCTCACGTAGTCCAGTAGAACCTTTAGAAAGATTAGTTCTAACAGTTTACGAAGATATTTCTTTAAACATTTTAGTACCGCTCCGTCAACAACTCGCTACCGACTTGGATTGGGACTATGATTTAAAACAAAGAGCTTGACTCCTGAGTATGTCATATGTAGGCATTAATGTGTGTTAGAAAAATTTATCAAAAACTCTCAAGTTACTTCCCATTCTAAATATTTTTCGGCAAACAGTACGAGCTGTGGACCTATTGAGGATACATGTCCTTCAAACAAAAAAATATAGTTCGATGACGTATAGTAAAACATTCTTTACACAAAAGTAACGAGCCTTGTGACGCACTACTAAAGTGGTTATAGAGACAAAAGCTAGAAAAATACATGTTGATGGGGACCTTAAAATATTCTATATGCAGAAGTAAGAAGGAAGTCTTTTACGGTGTATTAAAAATATTCTTTATACAAAAATAAGAAGGAAGTCTATTAACGGTGTATTTAAAACATTCTGTATACAAAAGTAAGAAGAAAGTCTGTTAACAGTGTATTGAAAATATTCTTTATACAAAAGTAAGAAGGAAGTCTTTTAACGGTGTATTTAAAACATTCTTTATACAAATGTAAGAAGAAAGTCTGTTAACAGTGTATTGAAAATATTCTTTATACAAAAGTAAGAAGAAAGTCTGTTTACAGTGTATTGAAAATATTCTTTATACAAAAATAAGAACGAAGTCTATTAACGGTGTATTTAAAAGATTCTTTATACAAAAGTAAGAAGAAAGTCTGTTTACAGTGTATTGAAAATATTCTTTATACAAAAGTAAGAAGAAAGTCTGTTAACGGTGTATTGAAAATATTCTTTATACAAAAGTAAGAAGGAAGTCTGTTAACAGTGTATTGAAAATATTCTTTATACAAAAGTAAGAAGAAAGTCTGTTAACGGTGTATTGAAAATATTCTTTATACAAAAGTAAGAAGGAAGTCTTTTGACTGTGTATGAACAAATGTTACTAGAATGTAAATGTAAATAGACTGTCAATAAAGTAAATAGAAAGTTGGTAGGAGTTCTAAAGAATGTTAACGTTCATTTTTATAAGGGCAGCTACGTGTAGTTGGAACTTAAAGGAATCGATGGCGGTATATACTTAAGGCGGGAGCTACACCTACGTGTAGTTGGAACTTAAAGGAATCGATGGCGGTATATACTTAAGGCGGGAGCTGCAGCTACGTGTAGTTTGAACTTAAAGGTATCGATGGTGGTATATACTTAAGGCGGGAGCTGCAGCTACGTGTAGTTGGAACTTAAAGGAATCGATGGCGGTATATACTTAAGGCGGGAGCTACACCTACGTGTAGTTGGAACTTAAAGGAATCGATGGCGGTATATACTTAAGGCGGGAGCTGCAGCTACGTGTAGTTTGAACTTAAAGGTATCGATGGTGGTATATACTTAAGGCGGGAGCTGCAGCTACGTGTAGTTTGAACTTAAAGGAATCGATGGCGGTATATACTTAAGGCGGGAGCTGCAGCTACGTGTAGTTGGAACTTGGACAGCTGAGGTATTTGCCAGCAATTAAGTGTCCTGGAACGAGGACGCGCCGGCGGCCCAGGTTCAAGATGTCGCCTGCTCTTTTGATAAATAGTTTATTGCTGCTACTATACACTTTAGAGGAGCACCGGAAAGACGACGGGAAAGGATGAAGGACGCATGGTTCCAGCGTCCTTCCTGGTAATTAGATCCCTAAATCACAATTTCATTGTTCGTATGTGTGCTTCGCCATTTGCCGACCACCTTCGCTAACGTCCCGATTGGCGGGCAGTTGTTACGAACAGTTATATATCGTAAGAGCTTCTTTGTAGATATGGTCCTAAACACTTTAATGACCTGTAGCCTCTGTGTTCTTCTGAGCGTTTTTATGCGTTGCATATTGCAATCACTCAGTTCAGCCCTTGGGCGCGGCCGGGCAGCCACCATTGAGGGTATGAGCCATTGTTCATTGCTGCGCGTCTCATATGTGGGTCCATTCTCTTTTTAAGTTTGCTATGTTTGTTATTAAGTTGCTTCTATTTTTATGCGTTGCATATTGCAATCACTCAGTTCAGCCCTTGGGCGCGGCCGGGCAGCCACCATTGACCTTTAGCGCAACCACGTGACGTGACGTCACGACAGCCGGAGGAAAAGCTGGGCCCCAACTCGCGCAATATGCAACGCATTCTTGGCTTAACCAAGCTAAGCCTGGCCATTTTTTTTTCTTGCTCTCTATGCGCAGTATATGAGCCTGCTCATGATGTTTGTTTTAGAACGAAGTTCTTAAGCGCCCGTTCCTGCTTTGGGCGTCGGCGTGCCTCGTCCTTCCTCGAAGTAACCGAGCGAGCGCGAAGCGCAGCGGGGAATGAAAGAAGGCGATAGCGAAGAGAGGGCGAGGAGGAAAGCGGAGAAGGAGGTTACAGTGAAAGCATGAGGTGGAAATCGGAGGAGGGGAATATGGCGAAAGGGTGAGGAGAAAAGCAGAAGACTACGGTGGCGAAAAGAGCGCAAGAAGGAAAGGGGAGGAAGCCGCCTTGAAGCACCGCCAGATGGCGCTCACGTCCCCGCATCCGCGGCAGCTCCAGCCGTCCGGAGTAAAAAAAAAATGGCTGTGGCTTAGGCAAGGTTAAGCCCAGGATGCGAAGCATACTAGCCTTTATTTTAGTTGTTGAACCACTGTTTAGCCTGGTGAACTGCTGTTGCTTGGCTATATTTGGTTCGGCTAGACGAAGAAACAACTCATGCGTTACTCTGCTTCGCCTTCAAGAGTGGAACGCGACAGCGTTCCCGTCGACCCGCCAAGGGGTGTAAGACAATGAGCTACGGCGCAGCGACCACGCGCCCCGCATTGGACGCGGTGAGCGTCGAGCAACGCAGCGTTCGGCGCGGCAACGAAATGTGCGGCTGAGCAAGCGACGCACGCCTGAGCCTTAGAAACAGCTCGTTTCTAAGGCAACACCGCATTCACTAGAGGCGCTTTTGTACCGCTTTGAAGTATCGTACTCGTGGCGCAGTGGTAGCGTCTCCGTCTCACACTCCGGAGACCCTGGTTCGATTCCCACCGAGCCCATCTTGCAAGAGTTGAGCCAAAGCCACTTCTCCTCTGTCGTGACGTCACGGTGTCACGTGGTATTGAAGGCGACACCGCCGCGCCTGAGTAGCTCGGTTGAGCTCTCGTAATATGCCTCGCATAAAAGAAAAGAACCAGAAAGCTCGTCTTCGCGCACAGCATTCACCGCGAGCGTTCGCCCGTAAAGATTACGGCTGCATTATCGAGTATCGTAATCGTCGGAGAATTTTTCTTTAATGATAACGATAGAGGGGACTTGTATTTTTTAAGCGTAAATTAGATAAAAGGATTATCCTGGGTGTACAAGTGCATCGCGCCACATCACTATTTTGTGAAAAATATTAAGATTTTAAAAAAATATTGTAAAATAATCTACCTAGCTAACGTGAAAAGCTATTCAGGTTATACAAAGTGGCATTTTGTGGCCCTGCCGTAACGATTGGCTCCAGAAACAGTGCCTGTAGTTACTGCGCGAACGGAAAGCTCTCCCCTCATTCATTCTCCTCCCATTTCGACTTGGGAGGCGTCGTGCTGTAATGGAAGCGGTTTGTGTTTTATTCGTTCCTTGAACCCTCGCCGGCAGCTTTAATTGCTTCGAAGACAAAGGAAGAAAGTGTCGAGAACCGTCGCATTATAGTCGGCAGTACGCTGGCACCCTGTGGAGCCTTAAAGACAAAAAGAGAGAAAGAAAGGAAAAGAAAAAAAAAGGAATCAGGCAAGGGAACAGCAAAACCGAGGCCCCGTGTCCTTTTGGTCGGCGCAGAGAAACCTCGCGAAACCGTTGACCGGAGCCGGTTGGCTCTTGTCTCGCCTTTTTAACTGCATGCCACTACAGCGTGAGCAGTGTTCTCTAAGCAATGCACGCCTGTCCTTTAGCCTCAATTAGAAAGGGAGGTGACCGCAGACGGCGACTACGTGTTCTGCGTCAGGTCGCTCCAACTACAGAGTTTATTATACAAAAAATACTATAGGGGATTCTGACGCGGCGGAGCGGGAGCTGGAAGTATAATGCGGCTATAATTGCTCGTGAGGGGCATTTCTGAAACGTTCTCAGATACAGCCATCTTGTCAATTCTGACTGGCTCGCAAGGGTGCTACGACCCCTGTGATTGGCTCAAAATGCAAACATGGTTGACTTAAGCAACACAGTGGCATTTGACAGCGTTCCAGGATGGCACCCTGCAGCAGCATGAGAAGTATCGTTATATATAGAGTCGTATCATAAGAAGCCAACAAACACTGACACCAAGGACAACATAAGGGAAAAACTTCTGCTTAATAAATGAAATAAAGAAATGATAAATTAATGGAAATTAAAGTGGATGAAAAAACAACTTGCCGCAGGTGGGAACCGAACCCACAACCTTCGCATTTCGCGTGCGATGCTCTACCAATTGAGCTACCGCGGCGCTGCTTCCCCATCCACTTTCTTGGGTATTTATGTGTACTAGCAGAACCCTGGGAGTGCGAAATGCGAAGGTTGTGAGTTCGGTTCCCACCTGCGGCAAGTTGTTTTTTCATCCACTTTAATTTCCATTAATTTATCGTTTCTTTATTTCATTTATTCAGTACAAGTAATTTCCCCTATGTTGTCCTTAGTGTCAGTGTTTGTTGGCTTCTTATGATATGACTAATAAAAATCGAGACCCTCGGTTAACCCCCTTTCTTCTCGTTTATATATATATATATATATATATATATATGGGCGGATTTGCCTGAACTTTGTACTTCTCTTTTCGAACGGCTTCGTGGCTTTGCAACTTGGATAATTTTCAGCAAAATATTTGGTAGTAAACGCGACAAATTGCAGCGATTATGCATGTTCGCTAAGTCTTATTGCCTTCACGCACTGAACGACGATTTCTTCAGGTGAGGAAGTTACAGCGCAATAAGTAACGCCGCGAGAACGTCTCAAGCCAAAAGCACGAAGAATAGACAAATCCATGTACTATATACACCCAGCATTTCCGAAGGGCTGAGCAGTCTCCGAGTCAGCTGTTTCATCGAGTAATTTTTATAGGCAACTGTGATTCCAATAAGTTATAAATAACCGCGCGCTGCCCACAAAGGGCACTCATTCGGTTTGTATCGGCTCGGCTCTTCTCCTTCGTCTTCTTTCATGGCACATAAGTGCAGTCGGAGATCCATGATGAGCTCATAGCGAGATTTAGATTAGGGGAACGCTAGCATTAGGGGTCCCCTAGCACCACGGTACTGCGCATGAGCAGACCGTCTGCGCATACGCAGTACTGTGTTCCCAAGCGCTAGGGGGCCCCAAACGTACACTAGCGTCAGTGGCGTAGCAACAGGGGGGGCCGGGGGGCCGTGGGCCCCGGGTGCAAGGGGCCAGTGAGGGAGGGGGGGGGTTGTCATATACGTCTGAAGACACCCCTCTTTCCGCCGGCTACACCCAGCGGGGGGGGGGGGGGGTGACAGAAGACCTAAGGGCCCCGGGTGCCACGTGACCTAGCTACGCCACTGACTAGCGTGCCCCCAATCTAAAGTACCGTAATACCACCATCGCTGCGTGCCTTCTGCAACACTTTTTCCCCCTGTCAAAGCATCCGTTGAATTGACCTAATTGTCATAAGCGCCGAATCACTTCTTCTCATCGTGATGGTCATAATCAGAGGACGTGCACACTACTCACGATCGGTATACGTAGCAGTCATTCAACTCATTCACGCCGCGCAGTATGTCCAGTCGGCGCCATGTAACGCTCGTCTATAATACGTCTAGAAGTAGACGTCAAAATGAATATGTGTTTCATCGTCAATATATGTGTAGTATTTTGTTTTCTATCCTTGCCTAAGCCATTCCTGTACCACTGATCGACAAGATATTAGTCTGCTCATAAGAAGATGTAGTCTATCTCCGCTGATATTGAGGCATCATAGTTTCTCTTCGCTGCGCACTATTCCGTTCGTAGCTCCTCCAACAACACAGCTGTCTGTTTCGCCAGTTCAAGACTCCCTATAGTAATCCTGCCGAGCAAGCGCCGTCAGTAATACCAGCGGCCTTGGAGATGAAGCGCTAACTCTGTGATCCGTATGGCCTGGCCAATGTAGGATATTCTGTGTCTTGGTTCGTTGTCGAATGACAGGTGATGCATCGTCCTGATGAGACATAAAGGTGCTATCAGCTATATCCTTTCCAAGACCGTATATATCCGAGACCTCGGCTTTAAATTTGGTCAATAAGTGGGCACAGCGTTCTGTGTCGTTCATTCTCCGTACCCGCCGTGATGACTAAAAGGCTATGGCGCTTTGCCGCTGAGCGCCAGGTAGTAGGTTCGACTCCCGGCAGTGGCTGGCGAATTAGAACAGGGGTGGAATGCGAAAGCGTTCGTACATGCCGAACTGAAGGGCCCTGTGTGTGCATGGGTGAAAGTAGTTCGGAGTACTACTACGCTGCGGTGTTCCTCACGGAATCTGTATTTGTCACATGAGGTTAACACCCTTCAATCAATCAATCAATCAATCAATCAATCAATCAATCAATCAATCAATCAATCAATCGATCAATCAATCAATCAATCAATCAATCAATACAGTGAATCGATCAGCGAATAGACCTATTGCCCGCGTGTACTCTTCGTTTTCTGTCCTTGTCTTAACACAGCCCAAGAATCATGACTGTCCACAACATAACAAACAACTTTTTTTATACTACACAGTTTTAAAAATGTTTTCGGTACCATTGCATATATACTTAAACGCAAGCACTTTGCGAGACACTGGGGTGCGCGTCCCTTAATATACATTGTTTAACGAAAGACCCTGCTCTAACGTATGGGAACACAAATGTAAAGGTTGAAAAATAATAATAATAATAATAGGACGCTGTCTGGTGCAATGGCGAAATATCTCCAATCCAAGACACTCAATCAGCAACCATCGCGACATTTCTGTGCCGACGCGTCTCGTCAGTTCCCGCGCGAACACCAGAAACATCCAATGATTTTACGATGTGCACGCGCTCAGTATTTATAACTAATGTTTCAGGTGAGTTCAGGGGGAGCAAAAGCTTATGTCACCATTTATTGACCATCACCGATGGCGAGAGCGCAGCCATCGGCACAATTCACACCGAATCGGGAGCCACGGGTACTGCATTGTTCGACGACGCTTTGTCATAGCGTACGTAAACATCAGTTAAAATTCATCATTAGCGCACAGAGCAGGCGTAGCGAGATCTACGATACATCTTTGCGTATACGTATATAATGCGGTTACATTTGCTAGCAGACGCTGCTCTAAAGTTATCTAACGACACGCGGCTATATAACGCATCAAGCTTTAATGTACGATCGAATGGGGCTGGGTGAACCACGGCCTCCAAGATTGGCGCGCGCCGGCGCGCGCCAATCTCGGAGGCCCTGAATGCACTTTACGTGTTCGTGGACGACCCACCGCGTAGCGCGGCGATCGATAGACGGTACAGGGCTGAATTATGTGCACTGATTACGCAGCGCCTGCGGAAAGCTTAATCAGCGTCTCTGTGCTTATCGCGATATGCCCGAGAGAACCCGGAAGCTAATTGCGCGTGTCCCAACCCGCCCCTCACAACGCGCCTTGTATCCTGCGCAGCGCGATAAGGGACGCTTTCTTTTTTTTTACTTCTTCCTTTAGCGACGTGACCCAAACGATGCGAAAGACTGGTGCGAGAGCGAAAAGACGTGACTATCCTGCCACACCCTACACGCATGCGGCCTCAGTAGCAGCAGCAGCAGCAGAAAGAGTGGCACTGAACTGACTATATAAGCGAGGTTCCCCGCCATTCGCGAATAAAGCACCCGCGGAAACGTTTCCATCTTAGCAACGGATCAAAGTGGCCGCAAACATGCGCGGCTGAATTAAATTTCGCGAAGCGAACGCCGGGTATCGATCAGGTCGAGGATGTTCAAAGGAAACCGCCCATATATACCGGTCATTCTCGTCGCTTGTATACGTAACGAACGTCTTCTGCGAGGGCTCGGACGGCCACGAGGGCTCACTTTGAAGTCGAAACGCACAAAATTATTGGTCCTTGCTGCCTGTCGTCACGGTGGAAACGAGCTTAAGCCCTTGAAGCTTACCTTTCTTAAATTACGATGCTTCTGCCATAAAACCTTAACCCTTCTTGGATTGTAGCGCGAAGTGAAACACACACACACACACACACACACACACACACACACACACACACACACACACACACACACACACACACACACACACACACACACACACACACACACACACACACACACACACACACTAGGACTAGAAGACAGGACGAGCGCCAGTCTGTCTAATCTTCTAGTCTGTGTGTGTCTCACTTCGCACAACAATCCAAGAATACTTATAATACCAACTCGCCCAACGTTCTACCCTTTTACCTTGACCCTTTATGGTTCGAATGGTTATCACTGAAGGGAGAATTTTTTTTCGCGCACGTGAATAATCAGACACAGGTAAAACTTGAAAAAAAAATAACAACAGAAAAGATCATGCAGATCGAACACACATGTCGGAATCCATGAGAACAGAAGCTTCAGTCAAGCCGTATACATTAAACACTGCATACAACTAACGGCGGTGCGTACAATCGTGTTTACTTCCGTCCTACGCAGCGCGCAACCTCATGCATGCAGTTATTGTGTTCATCATCCACCGCAAAGGTCACAACTTGAATCTTGTGCATTATTTATGTCTATGCATCGCACCGCTCGCAAGCTGTGCCGAAATGAAAGCACCAAAAACACGCGCATGAACAGTGCTTAAGCAGTGACGTCTCCAGGCAGGTCGAAGGCGATGTACTACGATGCCCGTTGAGGGCAGAATGACGTACGACAGATGTACGCAGAGAAAAGTACAACACGTATCAAGTAACATTCACGGATTATGTACTTCTATAGTGTCACAGTTGGACATACATGTGCACAATCTGGAGTCAATAATGGGCACAACCACCCAGAGACACATACCGAATTAAAAAAAAAGAAAAAAAAGAGAAAGGATTGCGCAGATTCAACTCACGGGTTGGAATCTGAGAAGCGAAGCTTTCACGAAGCGGTTAACAAAACGCCATGCCAACGGATTATGTTCTGCACGGCGTTTCGCACCATAGCGGTTACCTACCTGCCAGTGAAGGCCCAGCAGCAGACAGCACCTCCACGCCAAACTCGCGGAAGGTACACAAGCTGCGAAACCTTCGCTTCGAGATTACCAGCGGAGGTTTCACTTGCTGCAGGCTATGGCTAGCAGTTAGCTCACAAAGGCAAAGCGAAGCGCGTTGTCAAAATCTCAAACTGCAGCGTAAACATCTGCAATAGTTAAGACACTCCCGTCTCCTATGTGACCTTGTTTTTTTTTTTTTTGGAGGAGTGCTACTTCTCGAAACTGGTGATGCTGTCGGCGCTCGTCTCTAAATAAGTAAATAAATAAATTAATAAATAAATTGTAGCGAAGAGATTGTAGAAGAGACGCTAATGGCTCCCGGGCTCTGCCAAATAAACACCTTTAGAAAATAAATAAATAAATAAATAAATAAATAAGTTCGCACAGGAACAATGGCTGTATCCGGAGGAGAAAGCCAACAGAAACTTCAGTTGTCATCGGAGCGCGCGACATGGCGCTCACGACCGCTGACCCTCCCTCCCCAACCAATGCCCCAACAAAGCCGGAAAAAAAAAAAAATGGAGCCGAGAGAAGACGACTCACTTCGCTTTCGACTGAGCCCGCGAGCGCTGCCGGCTCAGCGCCCAACGCACTTCGTTAGAAGACGAAACTTCTTGCCTATCAATGCTATCGTTATCACTGATAAATAGGATGCGCTATACGAAACGTCTACGATAGTCAACGTACTTCCGTATCCTATATAATTTTTTTAAGAACGCTACTTCTCAAAACATGGTGACGCTGTCGGCGCTTGTCACTGAATAATAAATAAATAAATAAATAAATAAATAAATAAATTCGCACAGGAAGAATGGCTGTGCGAATTTCCGCACAGCATTTCCGAGTGACGAAGGCGCACACAATGGCGACCGCCGTCGAAGCAACGCGCGGTTTCTCGTCGCAACACTCACCGTATATGCGTGCGATCTCCAATGCGAGTACGGGACTTGGCATTGCGCAGGAGAAGCCCGGGAACCGTAACACACCGACGCACCATCCGTGCCGAGGATAACGGAGCACTCACGCGTTGTCGAAACATTTGTGGAGCCGAGGAGACGGAGGTCGCCCCCCCCCCCCCCCTCCATTTTCCGCTCTTTTCCCGCCAAAAAGTCAGCTTGGCAGGAAGCGCAGAGAGGTCAACACGCACCGCTTCACATCGACGGCTCCTCACGGACTGATCCGTTAATCCCTACTACCGTAACGTTATGTCGTCTGCTGGGGAATCACCCGCGCCTGGCGATTCAATTCAACCAATTAGGGCATTCGTATGCGCACGGCACCCAAGACCAGCCGAGAGGCCGGGCCAATGACCGTACGCTGACGACAGCGCGCTCCCTGAAGACGGGGACACGGTGATGGAGCCGGGACCTGGCGGCACCTTCTGGGGTTGTGGGGGCGCCAACGCCATGACCAGTGATTCCCTATGCATGACAGTTCGATGTTATTCTGCGGTCGTGGACCCGAATAATGGTTCGATAACGTTATTTTGTGTTCCTCGGCCGATTAAATCGTGGGTTGTTGCCGTTCCTACGTTCCTTCCGGTGTCATAGTGGGCTGTGCGGAATCTCTACCTGTCGCGAGTTTAAACAAACAAGGAAGGAATGACAGACGGTCGTTTTCAGCTGCATGTCTGTCTGGTCGCCATTTCTGTGACTCTCCCCGGGGAGTATTATCGTGTCCGCACCAATGGACAGGCCAACGTGCGGCTGGGTCTCGTTTGTGTGAGGGATGATTTCCATTTGTACACCTTCTTTGGTGTTTCTCGCGGTTTCGTCAGAGGATAGAGGAAGGGCAGATTTACTGAGCGCGCTGTCTCCTGGCTGTAGCTCTTTTTTGACGCCAACACTCGGCCAGCGGACGCACTGAAGAATACCCGTCGTGTAGTATAGGGAAATTCATGGGATATACAGCTTGGCGCGGCTATCGTCGCGGTCGTCGTATAACTGATCGCCCGGTGGCACGACTCCTGTTTAAAGCTATGCTTTCGCTTGTCGGGTGTCGCTATAGACCACCCTCAGAAACCGTAACGGCAAATACCGACGCACAAAAACAATACAATTGAACTATTGACGTGAGTTCTTCGCTTTCCCTCTGTGAAAACAAGTGTAGCCTAGTTTCAAAGTTTAGTTCTTCACGAAAAAAAAAGAATGTTTATATATTTCACAGCTCACTGGGAAATTCAATGATTTTTCTCTTGAATGGTTTGATGCGTCTTGGAGGGAAGGGGGCCGTAGCTTGGTGAGGTGCGCGTCACTTGTAATATCCGATGCTATGCGAGAAAGCTATTATTATTATTATTATTATTATACGTGCGATCATTTCGTGTATTGTGCGATCATTTCGTGTATTCAACACGTGTACGCGCGTGCGTTTTTTTTTCTTTTGTGTGCGTGTGTGTGTGTGTGTGTGCGTGTGTGTGTGTGTGTGTGTGTGTGTGTGTGTGTGTGTGTGTGTGTGTGTGTGTGCGTGCGTGTGTGCGTGCTCGCGCGCGCGTTGCTCATTCGGTGGCGTAGCCACGAATTCTTTTCGAGGAGGAGGGGGTGTAGGGGAGGGTTGCACGCACTTGACACAAGAGAGAGAGAAAGAGAGCTAAACGACGCTCCATAAGTGTTTGTCGCTACCGACCCAACCGATGCCTTCGCTACAGTATAGCTAGCAAACCTGCCTGCCCACTGCGATAAGGCTCACCTGCACGCGCTTTTATAGAACGCATGTCTGAAGACATCGCCGCCAGCGATGTCGTTTCCGTTTGTGCGTCCCTTATCGAGTTAACACGGTAGTACTGGACTAAACAATCTAGTTCACTTTCTGAGAGCCCTCTGTGCCGGACTTCACGCCCTCAGTCCACGCCTTCACCACCTGTAACGATCTTTATTTCCCCTTTCTGTTTTATCACCACGCAGGGTAAAAGCGGGCTAATGAACTCAATTTCAGGCCGATTTCTCTGTTATCTCTTTTTTTTATTGAAATGAAAATAAAAGAAAGAGACGTAGTGGTGCAAACATGGTGCAAACAACAATGGAATAAAAATATGTAAGAAAATGAGAAGAAATCACGTCACAAGGTCCATAACTCCACAGCACACAGTCCTATACACCCGTGAACAAAACAATATGAAAGTCAAATGCAAGTTGCACTACAATGAGTTTTTAAACAGTCACAAATAAACACTCTTGAATACATTTCTATCTCTCTTTCGGCATTACTCGAGCTTCTCTAAATAGCTGCGCGTTAAGGCCAGAGGAGATGGCGTACTGGCGATCTTGCGGCCCCGGTTCCTTTCTCTCTCGTCTCAATGCGCATGCGCGCATGGCGTCGCACGCAGGGCGCATCCGGCGTGACGAGCGTGGCGGCGGCGTCGTGCCGGGAAGCCCCCTCCGCGTACCTGAGCCGGGCGGCCAACGGACTGGGCTCGTACGCCTACATGGGCACCGACGTGGCGCCCTGGGTCGGCGTCGAGTCCGGCCTGTCCTCCATCCAGGGAGGAGCCGTCGGCTCGCCCTTCGCAAGAATCACTGGTGAGGGCGCCACTTGCTCACTCTCACTCACTCACTTGCTCTCGGTGCGAATTGCCGCGCGAACGTCGGCTGGGCTCGAGTCGGCGTTCTTGCGGCTTCCGTGAGGTGTCTCTGCATGCAGCCGGTGGTGTATTGTACCGGCCTGCAGGCCACTTTGTGAAAGCGATTGTGATCACTTTATGTTCGCGTAGACTATATAACTGAAGTACTATAGCGCCAAACAGACGACACAGGAAGAAGAGACACGGACGAGCGCTTACTGACAACTGATGCTTTAATGACGGAAACACACAATATATATACACAAATTTGGCGGCGCAACTCGCGCATTGTCAAAACATCACATGGTAAATGGGCAAGAGGCGATAGAACGATTGTGAATGTGACGTTCGTGAAGATTACACGTGGTGTACAGGGCCAAATGACTATAAATGATAATGGTAACGTGATACACAAACACCGCCGTATATATATTGTGTGTTTCCGTCATTAAAGCATCAGTTGTCAGTAAGCGCTCGTCCGTGTCTCTTCTTCCTGTGTCGTCTGTTTGGCGCTATAGTACTTCAGTAATGCACCAACTAGCCCAACAAAAAGTTTTGCTGGAGTAGACTATATAAACCAGTTTTACAGTTTACTTCACTCTTTGGCTCGCCCGTTTGTTTCGTGCATCTTTTCAATGTTAGTTTCGAAGAAGATCAAGTCACCACGTCACCGGGATGACGTGTCAGCGGGGACATCCAGAATGCTTGTCGCACGTGTGACGACGGCTGGAAAAATATAAAAGGAAAAAGGAGATATTCATCAAATTGGAGGGGTAGAAGGAAGTGCAGTTTATTGCATTGCATCGTCTGGTCGACTGTGAGAGACACACCAGGGGAGGCATTCTGTAAGAGTGCCCCTAGCGGACATGTCCATTTCGTCTGTTGTTGTAGTGCTGACTGGCTGTGACTGACGCCTGGTTTCTGCGGACGCGCAGCGCAACCCAGCCAGTCATAGCTTCAACAGCAGACCAATTGGACATGTTCACTAGGTGGACTCTTACAGAATACCTCCCCAGGTCGCAGAATACGGGGAGCAGTTTTATTCTGCATTTCGTCGTCACTTATGGCTCATCTGGTTACGGACAGCTGACCACCTTCTACTGCACGTCATGTGGCCACTCAGCGCGCTTAATTCGACGCAACACGGTGTAAGCTGAAGGCGTGCGAAGTATAAGGCGCGCATGATCCTGAATTGGCATGACGTAATAGCGACGCACGATAAGATAGTTCCAGCCTGTCCGTTTAAGCGTATCAAAGATTACGGAATGCCGGAACATCGAACGGGTCTACGGCAGCAGCCACGGCAGCAGCAGTGCTCTTAGTGCCACCTTGCGATGCTTTCTGCAACCACAATGCGTAAGAAACATTCTCGGGGTACCTCAGTGTTTTAGCAGATGCAAAAATGAAAATAAAGAAAGAAAAGGAAGTGCACCGTACTAAAATAATCACCACTGTCAGCACCTTTGCGCCAGCAGATAGGCGGAACACGGCCGTTGCACTTCTGTGTTCTATTTGATCCCATCGTCGCAAGATGGCGCCACCACCGCTGATGTGCACAACTGTATTTCCGGTGTTTCGGTATTTTGCAAAGTGGTACGTCACGGGCAGGTTGGGACTCTCTAGTGTCTCGACAGCCCGAATACGAAGTAAAACTGCAAGCAGCACTGACAATTACGCGTCAGTGGGGCACTTGAGACATCCCTAATGCGAATGCCAACGAAGGTGAGAAAGAATGATCACGCCATGATCAACATGTCGGACGAATGAAGCCTTGATTTCTCCTGACTGGGCTATAGGCTTAGCTCTTTGCCGGCTATCTGACGCGTGCACTTGGCTACGCTCCCCGGATAAGTTTTTGAGATTCTCGAGAGCTGACGCAACACTTTGCTATTATGCCACTTGGTTCGCAGGTCTCGCGCTGTTTTATTTTTTTTTCCCTCGTGGAATGTTCGTGAAGGTTGTTGAAAAGGCGGGAAGTGATTAACGCGGAATACAAACGCAGTTAAACAGAAGCGTTGCGCTTTTTCTCCGTGGGCGTTAACTACCGCATCCAGAAATATAACTGGCAGGCATGGTCGAAGCTGAACGAAAGCTCGGAGTGTGCGCGGGGGATAGTTTATTGGGCTTTCTTCCAATGAATGTCAGCGAGGTATGCATAATTTGCGTGGGCCGGCCTAAAGCGATGTGTGGTTTGCAGTGTTTGTCGCGTTATTAATTATCCGTCTCAAGTACACTTGGGAAGGATTCCACGACAACCTTCGTTTTCTTCTTGGTTTTGATCCTTCAAGCGAGTGTATGACAACGAGAAGCTTTATAAATAGCGGTGCTAAAGTAATCGGATTTTGTCGGCCATGTAGAGAGAGAGAGAAAGAAGTTTAATGACACGAAATGCCGAGAGGTCGGCCTGATCGTATATTCCTCTAGCCAGCTACTCGGCATTGGGGGAAGGGGAAGAGGGAAAGAAAGAGGGAAGAAAGAGGTGCATGATGGGTGACGATAATGTATAAGAAAGAACCCTATAGCACGGAGTTCTGGTGCCGCGCCCTGCGACCATGTCGCTGACCCACGACCCTTTGGGTGCACCAAGCCGTTTAATTGCGTCCGCCATCTCTAAGACTGTATGATTAATTAAAATGGTGCAGTTGCTTGAAGGTTAGCCATAAGAGATGTACGTCAATTGTGCGTGTGTCAAGTGTGGACCACTTGAGGTGAGCTATTCTCAAAATGGTGGCATGCGTATCTGGAGCGCCCTGTAATCATCCTTCACTATATTAAGTGAAACAATAGCCCAGAAAGGAACTGGTTAACAAATGACACGGCTTCCCTGCAAAGACAATTATACGCAGATGTGTGTGGTAAAAATAATAGAAGAAGGAGAACACAGCTTTAGGTCATCTTTAGTTCATCTGTTGCGAAATGTCCAGAAAGTGCGTTTCTGTGCTGTATACTCTCTAAAAATTATTGTGTCTTTAAGGTTAGTGTTTTGTCCCCCGGCTAAAACCCGTACTCTTAAGGCTGTAGAAAATTGCTGTACCCGTCAACGAGCTCAAACTGCACCTGTGTCGAGAGAAAACGTAACTGAAATATACTAATTCTGACCACCCGCTGTGCACAGAGTTATTGTGGGACACCGGAGTTCGACAGCAATGGATATTCAAGTTTATTGCGTGCAGTATTCGTGTCGTTAGTCACAGTTATTATCACGTTTACTTGCCCCCCAAAAAGCTGATAAAAAAAAAGAAAATACCAGTTGACCCCTTTAAAACTTCGATCTTGCCCCTCAAGGGTGAGGGTATTAGTCGTGGGACAAAGCACCCTCTAAACATCCATAGGGGTGTTAAAATGTTTAATGTGTATAATTTAAGCGAATACAGTGCTTGTTCTTGCGGTTGATATAATTATTCACCTTAGACCTGTATCCTCGAGAGCAAATATATAGAGACAACGGCACCAGCAAAAAAGAAAAAGAAAATGAAAAGAGAAAGAAAAAATTCTACGACGCGTCGTGCGTCGTCGAATTCTGTCACTATACATTGCATAATTAGAACATGCTAACGTGGTTAACCATTTCATTGCCGACTCCATGCCTATAGGCTGCGGTAAAAAAAAAAAAATACTTTTTTGCAACTTCTGCGGTCTCCAGAATTTTGCCCGAGAGAGTACAACTAGTGTTATGGAAACAGCAAAACATGTGACTGTAGATGACAGCGCCTGAAGAAGCCGGCGACTTTGTTTCGAATGAAGTGGAATAAATGTCTTTCAAACCGTTTCAACTATGGCGTCTAAAAAAATCATTCAACTGTTCTTTCTTTCTTATGATTTTACTGCTTTGTCCAGTGCTAAAAGCATACTCGTGCGCTTTCAGCGTGTGTCTGAAGCTTCATTGAAACCAACTCGTTAAGTGACGTTATACTTGGAATTGTGATACCTCGGTTGCGTGTTTTTTTGCGAAGCTCAACTAGATTCACAAAGTACCATTGTATATGTTCAAAGCCCCAATATTACAAAAATATTTTATTCGCTGTAAGCGTCGAGCGTTGTACCAGATAGGGTTGACAGAATCCTAACATCTCTCTCTCTCTCTCTCTCTCTCTCTCTCTCTCTCTCTCTCTATCTCGTTTTGACGGGGGAGGGTGGCATTGGGCTAATAAGGAGTTGTGAAATTTGGCGTGCCGTTTACATTTTAAGATCTCGTAAATTGTGTCATTTCTTCCTAGTCCAAAAACAAGAAAGGGGCTGACAGATGGAATAGCACACTGTGGTATAAAGTTTGTAAACAGGGATAAGGTGCCTCAGAAAGGCTGGCCAACGTTTCGACAGGAGAACCTATGGACCGATAGGGGACCTTTGACGAAGATAGGTCCTCCTATCCAAATGTTGGCCAGCCTTTCTGAGGCACCTTATCCCTGTTTACAAACTTTATGTCATTTCTTCCTAGTTATTTTCGCAGCACACTTATATATCTCCAAAATCCGACTTTATCTTTGTAGTCGACAGACCGCATCTCGGGGTCACGAGTCCGAGCTCTACGTTCGGGGTGGGAGTGTCACAGGTCGGAGCCCCCGGCTATGTAGCCCGGGGCCTGCCTCGCAATCCGCCTCACACTCCGCCTCAACCTTTTTTTTCTTAGCATCTGTGTTGCTGCTGCTGTCCAGCGGGTCGGTTGAACGTCGAGCACGCGTTCCCTTTAAATCCTTTCAAAGGCAGCAGATTTCGTTCGAATTGCTCCAGCCCCCCGTTTGTGCAATCAAATAACTTCCATATTTCGGAGGTATTTGAGGAAAGATGTCAGAGCTCTGGTCCTGTAAAGTGTATACTTGGCGCCAGTTACTCGTTGTTAAGATCAAGAAAAATAGCAAGGTAGGTAGGCCTCTTTAAGACCGCGGCTATCCCAAGTTCTCAAACACTACTCGGGAGAAATCAGAGCGAGAGCGAGAGAGAGAGAGAGAGAGCAGGAGGGACGGTAAGGAAAATAATAAAACAAGCCCCGCACTGACTGTAACGCAAGTCACAAGCACGTAAGCAGTGATATCACTGGCATCGGCTCTGGAAACATGTGCTTTAGTTATTATAAGGCGAAAGCCTTAGAAGTCACACGGCTCGAAAAATCCGTTGTCCGGCCGTTATGAGAACACATTTCAAGCTCCAAGATGATTCGCTTGAATGTGGCCGAACTGGCCATATCTCCAACTTGGATTCCACTCGACACCGTGAAGGTCGAGAGTCTAACCGACGACCTTTGGTGTTAATTAAGGCGAAGTTAAGACACAATTAATTAAGATATAGTTAATTAAGGCACCCTAACTAACGACTTTTGGTGTTAATGAGGGTAAAGTTAATTAAGCTAGAGTTCGTTAAGGCACTCGAACCCACGACCTTTGGTAACAGCGCATTCGAATGAAAACGTCGTGCAATGTAATGAATGTCTCGTGATCGAACGCTCAGGCGTTCGCCTTCGTCCTCTTTAGCGTGTGTTAAAGTGACTGTCAACTTTTTTGATCGCGGTCGCCACATCGCACTGGGATGATCGTCGTCGAAACTTGCGCGTAAATCTGATAAGTGGAATAAGGAGAACGCGCAGCACGGAACTGGCACTCAACGGCAGCCCGTGAGAATTCTGTTCACTAAGATGTCGCGAAGGACATCTGACGGTCCATACGCCTGTGCATGCCAGGGCACGACCACGGTCCAAGCACACTGATGTCACGTACGCTACGATTCCTCTCATAGCTGCTTCTGTCCGACGATCTTCAGAGTCAAGGCTGTGGTTAAAAAAAAAGAAAAAAGCGATGTGGGATGAAGTATATATAATGAAAAGAAAAATGTAAAGGTAGACGTGTTTTGCCTACGTCGCCGAGTCAACGACAAGCATGTCGAGCTGAGAAGAGAAACAACAGAGTTCGGTGTACCAGTGCAGCTGGAGTGTTCACCCGTGTATACAACTTACCGTTTACGTGGTCTCCTCTCCGCGGCCATCCGATGGTTCGTGATATAAGCAACGAAACCCTACCAACCACTTGTTCGCTTGATGCACCGCTCTTTCGCTGCGCGGAGATATTGGAACAGGGAACTTCGAATCTGTCCGCGATATCGCAAGGAACAATCTCGCAAGTTACGTGAGCTTCGCGGTGCGTGATCTCTGGAGAATAGGTTACAGGACCTGTTCGGAAAGCTTTAGGAGTATGCGACGGTCTGATAGTTCAGTCTGTACCAGTCCCGGTCATGGTTTCAGGGAAGGAATTAAGCAATGTTTAAAAACGGTGCACTTGTAGCAGAAACAAAAAAACAAAAAAAGTGTTGCTTTAGGTTACTTTTTTTCGACGACACGTTGCGAAATTGCACGTAATATAGTACGACGACCACTGTTCAACTCTACAGGACAGCTTTCACAAATTAGCCTTTATTTATAAATTTCTGGACCATTCTGTCGCTGCAGAGTCATGTGGTTGAAGCCAGCGTGTGACTCCCTCAACTGGCTCCCTTCGTTGCGCTCTGACCCACAACCCTGCGACTGAGAGTAGTCTATGCGACGACGACAAAGATAAACAATAGGGCCTGCATTTGCGCTTCGTTAACCCTGCTCCTATTACATAACTTTTTATCTTCACTTCCCTGCCCGGTAATCTTGAGGGCTAAGCCAGTTTGTCACCGTAAAAGATATATATTATAAGTGATTCTTAACACAGTTGCTTTCCAAACCATCAAGGACTACGATCAAACCAGCATCCTCTGCGACAACGGTGATGTACGGTGAATCTCGTCGTGAAACCCACCTACTGGAACATGCACTCTAAGGTATGATCAATTCGAACGTAAATTCGTGAGAATGTTTAATTACAGGGTAGTATCTGACTATCGCGTCTTTTTTCTTTGTTTCTTTTTTTAAAAATGACTACCGGTTCGAAACAACTCACTGCCGAAAAAGAAACATTTTCTCTACTGCAACGCTTTCTTGGCAATTTACGTAGAGTCATTGCTGCAACACCTCCAGCATACAGCCACTTGCGTTCGAATAGTTACGCGCAATGTTTCAACCCCTTCGAACGGCCAGCACTACATACAGCGGAATCGCGTCTGTATAGGTTCGCATCGCGATACGTTCCCCTCCCCTGCAGCGTCAGCTTCGAAATCCCAGTATTTTTTCCCTCTAAAACGCATTCGTGCAGCGCGAGCTCCCCACGCGGTCCGGACTCCTTTGCATATCGGAGTCGTTTATCCGCGTCCCACCGGAGCAATGTTGCACCGCGGGAGGCGATACGTATTCCGTTACAAGCTGTCGGAAGAAAAAAGGGCCGAACGAGCTTGTTTCACGCTAATTTACGCGGTCAGAAGCCGCTGCTTCGGTACATAGAGCGCGGGCTCTGTGCGACGACCTTAAGAAAAAAAAAACGAAAAAAAAAACGACCGACGCGCACTCTGCGAAGGGGCCTCGTTTTTATCTTTATTTCTAATCTCTTCTGCCCGTCACGCGGAATGTACGAGAGCCGAAGGAGATAAGCTCGGGCACTGGCGTGCTTCCCCGCTTCTCGAAGAGGTTCGCCAGGCGCCTTTGAATCTATAGCATTATACAAAGTATATGTATGCGTACAGACGCAGGCAGCATGCGACACCGGGGTTTAAAAAAAAAGAAGCCGGTTTTTCTTTGAGTGAACGGGGTTGGTGTAGTATATGTATCAGGCTGGGGCGAGCCGGTAACCCTCTATCCTTTGCGAATCCTTTGACACTGTACCTTCCTTCGGATTAGCGGTTTCGGGCTTGGATAAGGAGTCTCGAAAAAAAGAAGTTCCTGCAGTGCAAGTCGGTGACGCGACCCGCGGCAAGTCTTTCGGACGATGTATGCTTCGAAAGGGGTGAGAAAAACACCCCCCCCCCCCCCTCCCATGCCGTGGATTCTTCGGAGGAACCGGTGCTGCCTTTTCTTTCCTTGCTCCTTCTTCTCTCTCTCTCCCCTACCCCCTCCCAAACCCCGCTTTATCATTTCTTTAATGATCATTTATTTCCGGTTCTCTTCCGATTCGCGGCCGTGTTATGCGCTCGCAGTACGAACACCTGCTGCCGTTCGGATCACTGCGTGTCCTGTTTGTTTGTTTGTTTGTTTGTTTGTTGCTCTCGCCTACATCGCACAGCTCAGCTGCGCAGAGGTGCGCGCGCGGGTATCTTATCATCAACTTCGCGCGCGCGCAGCCCTCACACTGTTCGTCTACCGATCACGCGGTTTCCGTGTCTTTGCAAATAAATAAAAAAGAAAGAAGCAGAAGAATAAAAAATAGAAACAATGCCGGCAAACCTTCGGCAGCGCCGAAGGTTTGCCGGCGCTGCCGAAGGTATATATATATATATATATATATATATATATATATATATATATATATATATATATATATATATATATATATATATATATATATATATATATATATATATATATATATATATATAAGCGGGGAAGGAGAGCTCTCAAAGGATTGAAGGGGAAGCGGAAGAAGAGCAAGAGGCATGGCCGAAGGTTCAAAGGGGTTTTTGGGTCTCGCCAGACTCACGTATAGTGTGTGCCCCGATACGGAGCAGACGTCGAGGTGCCGCGACCGACCATTTGGGGGGAATGGTGAAGGCGACGGGAACGTCGCGCGGTCGGGTTGTCCCACGTGCCCCGAGCGAGAGATCGATGCTGCAGTTTGGAGCGTACAGCTTCCTGAACTGTCCTATCAGCCTAAAGACGACGGCCGTTAAGAGCGTGTCCCGGGGGCACGCATCTCCTTGGGAGTGTTTGTTACATCGCGCTCGCACTCTGGCTCCTGCGCGGAGTTGTCTCTGCCTATCGCCACCGTGTGGCGCGCACGGCGCGTTTTGTCCCACGGTAACGAGGTGGTTGTGCGTTTCCCGGCCGGCTCCGTTTCGCGGCTGACGCCCTGGCACTGCGCTTCCTGCGTTTACACGTGCTTGATCTTAATTATAAGTCCTCGGCTGAAGGGGCGTCGCAGCCGTGGGTGCTGTTTACAACATTAGGCGTTCCAATGTAGCCGTCTTCGAAGGGAATAATAATATATGGGGTTTTACGTGCCAAAACCACTTTCTGATTATGAGGCACGCCGTAGTGAGGGACTCCGGAAATTTTGACCTCCTGGGGTTCTCTAACGTGCACCTAAATCTAAGTACACGGGTGTTTTCGCATTTCGCCCCCACCGAAATGCGGCCGCCGTGGCCAGGATTCGATCCCGCGACCTCGTGCTCAGTAGCCTAACACCATAGCCACTGAGCAACCACGGCGGGTCTTCGAAGGGGAACAGCACGAATGGCAGAACAAGCGAGTAGCGCACACACTCACACGCACGCATGTACATACACGGCTGTTTCGTCTTTTGCACTGTTGCCTCCGACGACGTTACCTTACAAACTAGCTCGGATTCAGATCAATAGAGAGAGAGAGAGAGACAGAGACAGAGAGAGAGAGAGAACAAGGACAGAAAAGGCAGGGAGGTCAACCGTACGAGCACCACACGCACTCGGTGCTCATTCTCTCCCGCTTTTCGTATTCAGATCAAAGGGCGAATTCGGCCAAGGCGTACTCGCCGCGGTGTGAGCACGATGTCCCAGGTTCGATTGCCAGCCGCTGAAGAAGTATGTCGACAATGGCGAAACGCAAAAAAAGAAAAAAAAAAGAACTCACGTGTACTTAGATTTACACGCTTCATTAAAGAACGCCCACGGGTGACCGAAAGTAATTAGAATCCCTCCGTTTAGGCGCCTCTCGCAGCCCTAGTGTTGCTTTGGAAACGTTCAATCCCATGAATCGCTCATTCAATTGATGCGTACCAGGTTTGACCGGGAGGCGCGAGAATGATTTTGTATTCCCGCCTGAATAGGCGGCTGCTTGATGCGACTCCTATAGCAACCCGACTCGCAGGACTTGTGCTTGGGGATATAAGCGAGCTCTTCAGTAGCCAAACTTTCCGTATCGTCGCAGTTAATATAAGCATGAACCACGCAGACTAACGCAACCCACTGCTCGTTGCAAGCATCAGCATTCGTACTCAGTGTACCGGTTTTTTTTCTCTCTCTCTTTTTATTAACGAATTCTTTAAAAGGGACGCTTTGAAGAAAAGAAGGCTATATGTGCAGTATGGGTGTAGGTTATCCTGCTACTAATACACATTAGCACATCAAGAATTATGCCTTAAGTGCAAGTCCTTATTGCAATAAACAAAATGCTGCAATACAATAAAAGACACTCTGACCGTAATAAGAGCCTCGGTATGCCAGCCAAGGCGCGAAACGGAAAGTCAGGTGGCGACGCCACGTTGAAGTTCCCGCACTAGCCAGCCCTGACGTCATACATTATGACGGCGTCTTCCTGGGCCTAGTTAATTCGTAATCAGTAAAGATGAGTTACATTGTATTTTTAAAGAATATAAAATACGGAACTTAGCAAGTGTCAAGAACTTGTACTGAGACTCAACCACCTCAAATATCGAAAAAAAAAAGAGCTTTGAAATCTGTGACGTCACATAGGTGTAGCGGAGCCGAAGTTTTAGCGCGAAATTAACAAAGAAAGGAACAACGGAACTTCGACCTTCATTTTATTTTCTAATGTACGACATTTCGCCGCCAGGGAGTTTTGAATGAACACCTCATCAGTCTAAACTGTATAGTTTCGTGTTTCCCATTAGAGTCCCTTCAAGGTTGCACAACTGTAGTCTGAGTTGGACAACTCGGAGCGGCGAATTACCTGAGCGAGAAATCGAAACGCACAGCTGACTAATTACGTATATCTAGCATGTATAAGACGATGAGCAAAACGTGAACAAGGTGAATGCAGGAGCCAACGCTTCGACAAGTGGACTTGTCTTCTTCAAGGCCTTGAAGAAGACAAGTTGGCTCCTGCATTCACCTTGAAGAAGACAAGTACACTTGTCGAAACGTTGGCTCCTGCATTCACCTTGTTCACGTTTTGCTCATCGTCTTGAATTTCCATCTCCCGCGTTCCCCGTCTTTTCTCTAGAATGTATAAGGGCACATATTGCAATTTGCGCATTTCTGCCGGTGAGTTCGCTAGACATATCCGCTTGAAAGGAACTGTGAGGTTGCGTGGCAGCAGTTTGGATCGCGCGATTCATATGCGTTCTGAAATTGCGTGGGCGAAGTGCGTTGCCGTTCTACCTAGATTTGAGCTAAGTGAACACGTAAAAACAGAAACCGGGAGATGTTGGCAGAGGGAGTTATAGCGCGTAAAAGACGGTATATACGTGCATACGTAGGTGAAATAAGATAACGTTCTTTCGTCTTTTTTTCTTTCTTTGTAACCATACTAATCTAAAAAGTGGTTGTTGGACTAAAAAAATGCACTCTACTTGGACCGCGTCTTAGGAACCCACTGATTTAAATTCATCAATCGCAACACCTGTCCCAAGACGGTTAGTTTAACCGTTCATTAGTCGACCGTACATGTCTATTTCTCGTGTGAATGCCTCTTCGAATAATTCATCTCGACGAGTGCAGAATTTAAAAAAAGGAACGCCAATTATTTTTGTAGTTGATTACGCCCGGCGACAAAATACGTGTGGTTGCCAAGATTTCTAGTTTAGTCTTTCGTTGCCAAATAAATAATGATAGGAGTTTTGGAAGAATACTTTATAATCTCATTTAATGTTACTGTAGTCCTTTTAACCACGTTACTTCAACTTTAGAGTAAAAAAAAAAAACGAAGGTTGAATGGTAACTTGAGGTCTTCGGACTAAGTCAGAGAAAGAACGCAGCTCTTTGCATGCAGACTTTCCTTCTGTCTATCTTTCTTTCTTTTCTGCTCGCGTAACCAACTTGTCCCGTAAAACCACCGCGGAGCATTCATACATCGTCTGACCGCGTTTCTCGGGCCGGGTTTTTTTTCGGCCGAGCTGGCGAGAAGGCGTCCTTGAGATTGTAATCGACCATTACCACGCTTATCAGATCTCAGATTGGGGTTGCGCCGATAGGGTTGTGGGCGTCGCGACCAGCCATATATATATATATATATATATATATATATATATATATATATATATATATATATATATATATATATATATATATATATATATATATATATATATATATATATCCCTCCTGGGAAAATACGTTTCTGTGTTGCTATATACATAGTATATACGAGAGTGCCACGGACATATTATTGTGATGGTCGCACACCCGATGTCTAGTTATCACTTCTGTCAAAACAGTCGGCTTGCAAAGCAAACATGCAAGTGGACTGTACTTCACGCATGGAGATAATTTCCACCCGAGGAGTGGGGGGGGGGAGAGCACAGATAATCTTTGTCACCTGCTCTCTCTTGTAGCGCATTTGAGAATTGGCTATTCGTATTACTAGTAGGAAGTCTGGTGCCGCCGTCGTTCATCTACCATGTGAATGATATCTATAGTGAATGGGTTTGTCCAATTTTTTGTACTTGTGACTTCATACGTTCTCGCGCCATGATTTATTTCGCTTTGCGCCCGCCTTTATTGGCATGCATTTCTGATCGGTCGTGCGTCCTTGTGAACGCACGAAGGCGATGGGACTGACTGCTGCGAATCATTGCGTTTCATAACCTAACAGTTCGTTGAATATGGTCAGTTTGTGCAAAATTGCAGAGTCGTTTGGAACCAGAAGGAAGAAGCTTTGGGCAAATTCACCACGCACTGTCCACCAAACCCGTGCTGGCTGAACCACCGCCGTGGCGGATCCCGTGGACACTAGCGCCAGATTCGCCCCTGGTGACATTTTTGCAGGAAACTTTGTCTCTCGCGGTTGCCCACGTGTTTACGCACAACATCTTAGGAATCATTATGGCAATTCCTAAAGAGCTCTTGTTGAGAAAAGGTCTATAGACGACGAAGCAGAGTATAACTCAGCGACGAAGTGAGTATAGAAAGATAAAAAAGAAGAAACAAAGATGAAAGAACGCGACACACCGTAAAATTTGTATCGGTGCAGGGCATTTCAATGCGGAAGAGGGGATCTGATACGATCATTAAAGCTGGCATGGGTAATAAAAAGGATTGGTGGTTTGTTAAATGCTATCGCATCAACAGACTTTGGGGTGCATACAAAGCACATTGCTATGACGTTTTTCTTCTTTTAGTTAAAGCACACCTATGCACCTCTTCCACAGTAGATTAGGATTCTGGGCCTACTACTCCAGAGCGACGGGAAGGCACACGCCGCCATCACAAAGATCAAGACTACAACCGAACAGATACTTGGCAGGATTCGGAGGGTATCTAACAGAAACCGAGGCCTTAAAGAGTACGATGCCATGCGCCTGGTACGCGTGTTCGTCGTGTCGCGGGTTACCTATACTCCGCCCCGTATCTCCAGCTGACGAAGGCGAGTAGGGACACCCTAAACACGATGCTTCGTAAGGCAACGAAGGAAGCACTGGGCATGCCCATATACTCGTCCGCGCAAAAGAACTGCTAGACATGGGCGCCCACAACACGGTGGAGGAGCTCATCGAAGCCCACTCCTCTAATCAGAGAATCTGGCTCAGTCACACGGAACACGGACGAGCCGTCCTACGCAAGAGAGGATGGCAGATCGAGCCACTACCCATCAAGACGGCCATTCCGGAAGACTGGAAGACGACCATTCAGACCAAACCCCTTCCACGGAACATGACGCCGGGCAAGGACGACGAGAGGCGCACCGCGCGAGCCAGAGCCCTAGCCCGAAAGCTGGAAGAGAACCCCAGGGTCCTCTACGCGGACGCCTCGCTCCGAAAACACAGTGACCGTGCAGCGGTGGTGGTTACGTCAAAAGACAGGCTGATCGTCAGCGCGTCCCTGAAGAAAACAAGCCCCGCAGTTGCCGAAGAAGCTGCCGTGGCCCTCGCACTCGCACAGCTGAGCGTGGACACCGTAGTCACCGACTCAAAGACAGCCTACGGAAGCTTCCGCAGGGGGGTAATCTCCTCCGCAGACCGAGCCATTCTATCCAAGCGCAAGCCTCCGGGAAGAGTCATAGAGCTCGTGTGGATCCCGGCTCACTTGCAGGTAGCAGGCAACACCATCGCCGACTACCATGCCCGAGAAATGACAACCCGGGCCGAGCACGAGCCGGAAGAGCTACCGCTCCCGGTTACCAGCTTTCGGGGGGACGCTACCCGGATGTACCGAGAGGAAAGGTGCAGACTGCCAGAACCGCACCCCAAACTCACCAGACAACAACAGACGATCCCGCGTCGAGCGCAGGCGGGATCGCTTGCGCATCCACTCATGAACCGCATGTACCCTGCGGAATGCGATATGCAGGAGAGAAAAGGGCACCCTGCCGCACGTCTTGGCAGAGTGCACAGAACTCAAGCCCCCCCCCCCCCCCCCCCCTCCTCCCCTTCCCACCAACACCCCCAATCCCCAACCCCTTGAGCGATGGGAGACCTTGTTATCCAGCCCCGCCCTACCGATTCAGCTCGCACTGGCGGACAGGCGCCAGGAGCTGCTGGGAACATATGGGTCCCGTAACTATAGGGAACCACCCCGTCTGGTGCCTGCGTGCACCACCGATTTATTTCGGGCCCAGTTAATGTTGCTTCATCATCGTCATCTTCCAGTAGAATTCATAAAGGTGAACGCGCAGTCACCCACTCGATTTTACTCATTCTCTTGGTCTCCTATAGGCTCACGTGGTTTAATTTCGTTTTTTTTTTCGTCCCGATGTTTGCAGAAACCCGTGCATGTTGTTTTCCCCCCGAGTATCACAGCGCGTGCATCCTCCGAGAAGTTGCGAACTTCGACCGCACCAAGGACTAGTGAGGCGTGCACGCAGGGCAGCTATACCCTCAGCGGAGCCCTGGACTAGGGGAACCGATCCTGGAGAGAAGATGGAAGACTCCATCTGATGCCGCAAAAATCACTGCAAAATAGAGCAAGTAAACGTTTTTCATCATCATCATCATCATCATCATCATCGACCGCACCGACGTCGCTTCGTATATGCTGTCCTTCTATACCTTCCTTTTTTTTATTTGTGTGTTTTTTTTAAAATTTTTTGCGCGTTGTCACAGACTTTCTCGCGCGCTATAAAACACGCCGCTGCCTCCGCGATCGTCGTCCGTCCCCGATGAGGAACCGCGATAGCGGCGCCGCTAGGCGCGCGTCATTAGGACCTCGTTTTATTTTACGCCGGGAGCCAGCGCATATATAACCAGTCGCGGGCGCTGCTCTTCGTACACCTTTCCCGTCTTGCAGTGGTGCCTCACTTATGCACGAGCACGAGGCGAGCTGCCGAAGACGTGCATACGTGTATACGTGTACACAGCCTCGGGACGTGTTCCCTTCGTTTTCTTTTCTTCTTTTTTTTATTTATTATATCGCGCTGAGCGTCCGCGCACGTGCGCGTGTGTGTGTCTCTCTCTGGAAGAGAATAAACATAAGGAGGTCCTTTTTTTTTTTTTTTTTTTACCCGCCATCAGTGGGACCCATCTCGAACGTGGGTGCCGGACGTCGAAATAGCGCCCGATCTTATCGGCCCGAGGGGAGGGGGGGGGGGGGGTGTTGCTGCTGCATGCACGCGTGCGAGCCGCAGGTCTGTCGCGAGTCCCAATGCCAGTGCGGCCGTGAATCAAACGAGCTTTGCTCGTAAAGCATTTTATGTGTGCCGTGCAACTCCTCGCCGCACTGTATACCTCTCCCTCCCTGTACGTTTTTTTTATTCTCTCTTTCTCTCTCTTCTTTTTTTCGCAAGCGTACGTACGCGTTGATTTAGGGCGGCGACACGGTTGTAGCGAGTGTATGCAACGCGAGCAGACGAAGACGGAGCAAGGAACCAGGCAGGACGACTGTGCTGTCTCGCTGCGGTGTTCGACGCTGTGCGCGATTTCGTTCAAGCTGAAACCCTGTTTCTTTACTATCCCTACGATAACTATAAATTTCTTGCAGTCTGTGTTGTTCAGTGAACCCTATTCTTATTTCTTTTAAACGTATTCGTCCATTTATCTGGTCTATAGCTCTTCAAGTGCACATTATTCGTTTGACCCCAGTTTTGCTTTTTTTTCCCCTAGTTTTTAATTTATTCCAGTAATTATCTGCTTACGCAAACCATCCGTTCGCCAGCGCAAAAACGCGCGTGTCCCGTGCACAGGGGGCACGTTAAGGATCCCCAGGGGGTCAGATTTAATCCGATAACCCCCACTACGGCATATCTCATTATAAGTCGTGGTCTTGGCAGGTACAACCCCATATTTCAATTCATTTCAAACAGGCCACATTACTGTTTCACATGAACTTGTCGTGGTTGTTTATTGGCTATTGTGATGGCCTTCCTATTCACGAGGTCGTGGGTTCACTGTCCCGGTCACGGCGGCCGCATTTCTGTGGGGGCTAAATGCGAAGACAACCACGCGCTTAGATTTAGATGTACGTTAAAGAAACCGAGGTACTCCAAATTATTCCGGAGTCCCTCACTGCGGCGTGCCTCATAATGAGATCGCGGTTTTGGCACTTAAAACCGCATAATCTTTTGTTTCTTTAATTTTAACTTTTACATGAGGCGCACAATGTCCGCCCAGACATGTTTAAACTCACTCACGCCTACAAGTTCATCTGCCGCGGCGACGATTCCACGATTCCAGCGAGATCCGCCAAATATACAACTCGAGAACACAACGTCGGCGACAGCTTCTGAACTCGTAGAACCCCCCGCGAGGCTCCTCATTTCATGAATGAGGAACCACCCCATCCATGCATGGTCAGTCTTCTATTCATTCCAAGGAACCATCCCCGCCCGCCTGCCTCAAAAACTACGTCACGGATCACGTGAACAGCTCGTCGCACGAGGCCAGACAAGTCCACCGTCGAGCAGCTGACGAAAGTCGCGAAATAATATTTCAGTGCAAACACACGCACCGTGCGTGGAAATAATCAAGCGGACGCGCAGCTACCCGATCTGCCCACCACATTGTAAAATAATTTACACCTTTAAAAGTGAAAAATGGTGTAAATGTGTCTATAACTCACACCCTTAGGGTGTTATTTATGTAACGGACACCCTAAGGGTGTGAGTTATATACACATTTGCACCCTTTCTCACCTTTGAAGGTGTAAATTATTTTACAGTGCACCGTCCGAGTCCGCTGTGTCGCCATCCCTATTTCGAGGTCCGACGTGCGAAAGAACTTCGCGCGCTCGCCCATGCATCACCGTGGAGTAGTGGGATTCGTGCGAATTTTCGACCACACGCCTCGATACCCTGGACCCTAATTTAAAGGTTCGTGTTATACATCCGGCCTCTCACCCGATGGGACTTCACCTTTCTAGCCACCCCTATGGTTTGGAGTAGCATCTTCAAATGCGCGCACATTTATCATCGGAAAAAAAAGTCAATAGCCCACTTTGGGGTTTTTTTTTTTTTCGGGTGCAGCGAAAAGATCGCGTACCTTCTTCGCGAGTACCCTTCTTTATCGTCACTCTGGGCGAAAGACTACAGATGATCTCGTCCGTTGTCAACCAAAAACAAACATGGCAAGACCGTGTGCAGTGACGGGAAAATTCGTGTTCTCCCTGGAAGAAAAAAATCTCGTTCGAGAGAAAGATTATCAACTTTTTTTTTTCCTCAGGCGGCCCAGATTGTCCAGATTACGGCGCTCTTGTGTTTGGAAAAAGTTTCTTTGCGCAAGGAGACGACCGGCTTGTATCGCTTTGGAGCCGCTATGAAACCAACATTCGAACTTACGATACCACCCTCGAGCGATGCGGACCCTTGAACTACTGCAAGTGCGACCTCAAATGTAGAGCAAGGGATGCCCAGCTCTTCATGAAGAATAACTTCTCAAGAGACGCAATAATGTCATGCTTAATTGTGCATTTCTAGACATTTTCTTTTGGGACACGAAGCTTTCTACTTAAATTTGGGCAGAAACTATGTATGATGACTATGCAAACCATGGTTTCTTTCTTCTTACTGGCTGCTCTATCTTCACTACCTTCCGGATCGGCTCACTAAGACGGCCAGGTACACACGACAGTGACTTGGTTGACTGGCATCGGAGTGCTTCGCATGAGTCGACATAAACAAAGGGTAATTTCATCGTGATTAGCTTATTCAACCAATACACAAATCCCTGCAGGCGCGTATGAACTAAACGATTTTAACTTACGCCTGTACATGTGTACATTTTACACAAGTGCTACAAAACAATTCAAGAAGTACCCAATTTTCATAAACAACCGTTAAACTCTCTTAGTTAAACTCCACCACCACCTGAATGGTGTCTTCCTGCCTTCTGTGTTACACAACCTTCGCGGTCTCTCGCGTTCCAACGGCTGATTTTGTCTGAATGTTTTTTCACTAATCGTGACAAGCACAAAGCACTCGCAACATTGAAAAAAAAATATCATTTCGCCGACGTGCCCTTTTTAACTGTCGTTTGCTAAAACATAGTACCAAAGATTGCAAAATTGTTCTTGCTCCCCCCTCCCCCCCCCTTTTTTTTTACTGCTGGCACATGCTTGTTGATCAGCTTGAATGCATCGCCCATGGAGGCGTTTTGCATTTAGCGACAAAATAACAACCCGCGAGGACACCCGAAGAGCAGGCCTCGTAAAAATGAGCCTGTACATTCTTTGTGCCCACGTCTGTAAAGAAAGGGACGTACTCGGTCACGTGTCAGTGCGCGCAGCAGTGTTCGTTACGTTACGTGACTCGTTTGAATGGCTCGTCTTTGCTCGAGGCAACAACCCCGGCGGGTCTTCCGGAGCCGCCCGTACAAACGCGACTGTTGTTTCGTGAAGTCGAAAGCTCAGAAGAAAGGACAGCAAGCTCAACATGCAAGATTAGTCGAGTCATCTGGCCGCTGTGATGGCGTTGCAACAGGCCGGGTGTGCCCCCCGGCGTGCATGATCGACAATTTTTATGCGAAGCATATTACTAGAGCTCAACCCAGCTCCTCAGGCGCGGTGGTGTCGCCTTCAATACCACGTGACACCGTGACGTCACGACAGAGGAGAAACGGGGCTCCAACTCGCGCCGTCGCTCGCGGCGTCGCCCCCCGCATCGGACGCGGTGAGCGTCGAGCAACGCAGCGTTCGGCGCGACAACGAAATGTGCGCCTGAGCAAGCGCCGCACGCCTGAGCCGACGCCGACGACACCGGCTTTTCTGCGACACGAGCTCCTTAACGCTGTCGCGTTAAAATAAAGGCTAGTATGCTTCGCATCCTGGGCTTAACCTTAGCTAAGCTACAGCCATTTTTTTTCTGCATGGGCGTCTCATACTCACGAGTGTTTCAACAAACGCTGACCAAACGCGTCTTGGAGTTTTTACAACAAGTACACAAAGCCCGGCAGACGCTTAGCCGGCGTATAGCACTCCTTTCGTGATCATTCAACCGTCCCTTAGGGAACATCGCGGCTTGGAAGCTAATGCGATAGAAACTCCTTCCTCGGTAGTCTGTGAATCAGCGCTTCTCTTTGTATATGTCGAACTGGCGGGCCACATAACCAACCTCACCACATGAGGCACCGATGCAGGGTAACAGCTTGTCCCGTCTTAGATAACAAAGTCTGTGTGCCCATGGAACCGCGGTATTGGCGGCGAGGAGTTACGGAGTCGCCATCTATCGGAAGCGCCTCGCTGGCGTAGTATGAGGGATCACGTGGCACGCTCCTCATAGGTTTTGCTGTCAGCGGTCACTGAAAACACCACGCGCGAGCTCTCCCGGACATTTTTGTAAGTACTTTCGAAACAAGAGAGGTTTCTTAGTGTCTAAATAATAATCTTGGGCAAACTGAAAGCACACAATCGTTTACAGACGCTATCTCCTTACCGAATACGTACAGGGAACGCCACTGCGCGCGGTTGCCGCGATGGAGTCTCCCGAACCGCCTTCTTGCGTGAAAGGTGGGTAAACGCCGAGAGCGAACTATGTGAAATAGGTTCTTATAGTGTTTGTATAACTAAATGGAGCGTAATAGAACGAAGCCTCAATGCAGCGATCGCGCAGATTCGCAGCGACCGACTGCGCGTCTGCATGCTTGTCCGCGCACTGTTTCGATTTCTCCGCGCGTGCGTTTTCTCACCGTGCCATGAGCTTTAGGCCGCAGAATATGAGCATTTGACAGTATACAAGCAACCATTGTTGCGTGGGCGCTATCAGAGCTGTTCAAAAATAATTTCATTGTAGAGACTTCGACGCCTACGGGGACTGTAATCTGTCGTCTCGATGATTCAATCTTTCTTTCTTCTAAATTCTTTGACCTTTCAATATTATTCCTCGAGTTGCTTCGCACTGTATGTTTATCGGTGTTCTCAGCGTGCAATTTCCCGCTGCTCCTTTTTTGTAATCCAGTGCATTAATTCATAACATATAAACATGACCATATGCCATGCTTTTTTTAAATGTACTTCTAACCGCTGCCTTTCCACTCCATTGAACTTGCCAGTATCTATAGCATCGACAAGTTCATAGACCAAACCGTCATGACATTAGTCGGGCAGCGGACTCGGGCGAGCGTCTCAGTGCGCGTTTTCAGAATCTTCCTCGCGTCTGAGCTTGCTGCATTCCCGAGTTGTAGCCGATGACTGTTTGCCGGTTTTATGTTTCGCGAGCCAAGCTTCACGCAGCTTCTTGTCCTGCGGCTACGTGTGAATAAGGCTGACACCGGCCTCCGTTACGTGCGTCCGGCCCTGCGGCACCGAGCAGTAGCCGACCATGTTGTGCGCCTTCAAAGGCAGCCACTACCTATTGTAGTGCTTTGAAGCGTTCTGAAGGAGACACTCGAAGCGGGAAAATTTCGCCACTAAATGAGGACCGCAGCGTACGAGGGAATTTAAACTCGTTTTCAGCTCGCTTCGGCGCGCCCGAAGCAGCCGACGCGGCCGCTATGTCCACGTGATCCCTCCTAGCACGTCACGCCGACGGTGGCGCCAGCTTTTCCAGTGGTGGAGCTCGAGGCCAATATGCAGCGTCAAGGCAATCACTGGCAGAAAACGCCGGATTTCGACGATCAACCTCTCTTCGTGGGGACGTTGGCCGGACCCTCGACGTTGGTGGGACTTCCTCTAAAGGCTCAAATTCCTGCAAGAGAATGGTCTCCGTGGATTTAAGACTTTGAATAGACTTTGTTGTTCATGTTTGTGTAAGCCACCATTTTCTTCATAACCATTTTTTATTTTTTATCTTATAAGTTCTTGTGTTAACTCCCATGTATATTCTCCAATACCGAGTCAGAACTTCGGGCTAACCGTCCTGCTTTTTATATTATCTATCTATCTATCTATCTATCTATCTATCTATCTATCTATCTATCTATCTATCTATCTATCTATCTATCTATCTATCTATCTATCTATCTATCTATCTATCTATCTATCTATCTATCTATCTATTTAATCTATCCATTTAATCTATCTATCTATCTATCTATCTATCTATCTATCTATCTATCTATCTATCTATCTATCTATCTATCTATCTATCTATCTATCTATCTATCTATCTATCTATCTATCTATCTATCTATCTATCTATCTTCGTCTGTCTGTCTGTCTGTTTCCTAAATCATGTACTAACCCAAAAAGAAAATATTACTTTGGCAAGACCAGTCAACCCCCTCCCCTCCCCCAAAAAGAAAGAAAGAAAGAAAGAAAGAAAGAAAGAAGGAAAGAGAGTACATGAGCAGATATATATGGAGCTCTGTGCATTAGTGCATTTCATTCCTCTGATGTGTCGAAAGCCTGCAATAAATCTTTTCAACCATTGTGTTCAGCTTTTTTCTTCTTTTCTGTCGCCGTCGTCGTCCTGTGTGTTGTGCGCCAAACTTTCAGAAATGATCACTGTTCTTTCTTTTTATTTTACTGCGTCGTTTTTTTGCTCCGCAATGAAGAATGTTTACACACAAATTCCCAGCAACGGACGCCAACGATCATTGAGTGTGAACTTTAGCTTGGCACATGTTATATAACTAAAGCTACAATTAAAACGAATAAGAAAAATGCATACACCGAAGCCGTGTCTCAAAGGCTCTTCTCTGTTTGTTTGTCTCGTGTTTTCTTAACCACTTTCTCCTGCGTAGGCTAGCAAACCAACGTACGCCTGGTTGACCTTGATCCCTGCGTCTCCTTCTCCTATTTCTCTTTCTTGTTTGTTCCCTCGTAGTCGGTATAACTTCCAGGGCCAAATGCTTTAATCACCCGACGCTCAGAGGTGCGAACAATGTAAAGCCCTGTGCGCTGGCGCCATCTGTTGGGAGACTACCGACTCCAACGGCTGGCTCCGGAGACCGCATCACCTCGTAAAGAATAATGGGCGCGTAACTCTGGCCTCACAAAGCCCAACGTATCATTTCTCATGAGCTGAATTTGACACCATAAAATTCTTATTTAAGCGCTGTAAACTCACCGAAATATGCTTTAGGGAGTACCACCCAAGTTGTGGATAGTTCAGCTGACTAATCGCAGAATAATTAATTACAATGCTAAATAATTTCACTCAATTCTCATTCACTTGTACATTTTTTTATTCAAGTGTTCTCTATGACTATATAGAAAGAAATGCGAACAAGTTTTAGTTTTCTTTGCTGTGGAATGGTGTTTGGGCTTTGTATATGGCTATATCGCCGCATTAAGAGGTGGAACTGAGGAATTGAACTATTTGCCGCAGACAGTTCTCTTAAAGAAAGTTGTATGGCATAAAAACTAAAAAGCGGAAAACAGGTAGTGTAAACAGGCCATTTAGTGCCGTGCTACGTAGCAAAATAATTGTTCAAGATGGGCACTTCTTTTCTTTTCGTGTGTGTCTGTTTGTTTAATTAGTGAGCGCATGCTTGGGACATATCTTGACAGATTTTGACATACGGCGATGAGTGAGTGAGTGAGTGAGTGAGTGAGTGAGTGAGTGAGTGAGTGAGTGAGTGAGTGAGTGAGTGAGTGAGTGAGTGAGTGAGTGAGTGAGTGAGTGAGTGAGTGAGTGAGTGAGTGAGGCAGGGAGGGAGGGAGCGAGCAGAATAAAGAGCTATTTTTGTACATTGTTACCTGAAGGAGGTTGCAGTAACAGAATGAAGACAGCATGGAGAAATGTCGGCAATGAATACAAATGCTGAACTGCCATCCTTGTTTCGGACATTGTTACAAATAGCAAGTGCGTCTTTTGTTTGATGTTGATAAGCACGGTAAGAAAAATTTTAAACAGCCTGTTGTATCTGTGTGCATGTCTTGTATTTTGTTGAAACCGATGCATGTGAGGCGACACCTCAGTGAAGATAAGGTTTGGTCCTAGGTGGTCTGCCAATTGTAAACAGCATAATGATTGTTTGTTTACTTTTGCGAGGGTAAACATCGCACCAATACCACTCTATGCTTGAATATTTTATAAAAGTTAAACTCTATAATCCATTCAGACTAAGTACTGTGGAACACGAGGAAATACAAACTTGTAAAATAACTTTAACTGATATGTACTTTGTTCCCTACGTCAGCCTGTTTTAATAACCATCATGCGAGGCAATGAATACAGCAAGTGTGTGCAATTTTGTCATGCTCTGGTCTTTCAACTATCAAGCAAAGCACAGGTCGACATGCTGCAGCGGTCACAGCTCAAACTCTTGTTTGTCCGCAAAAGTATTTATTACACGTAAATCCTATCTTTCCGCTTATACTGCGTCTTGTAAAGAGGAAGAAAGTAACAATGACACTCACCTGCGCGGCTAGAACGTGGACATTTGTTGTTCGACTTTGACTTCAATCATTATAGTAAGGAGGAGGATAGTTCTCAGCAGGAGTTAGTCACACGTTAAAATGTGAGCGTTAAATAAGCGTTAAAATGTGAACCAAACGTAAGCAATCTCGAACAAAGCCACAACACTTTCTTGAGTATGCGGATGGTGTAAGCTAACTGGGAGTCAAATTAATCAAACTGTTAACACGTAAAGGTCGGTTTCTCGATGACCGGCACGTTGGAACCAAACTTTCTTTGCTTTCCCCTTGGTTAACTCTCGTAGAAATAGATCGAAACGACAAAAAATTTCCGCTTGTTCGTATAGGCGTATCACAGTTTGCGGAATACTGGAAAACCGGAGGCACCGACAATGAGACAATCAGATCTTAATCACGGCAGTTATCCTTGTGTGTTCCCTAGTTGGCGTCAGCGCCATGAGGTGTCGCCACCGGCACTATTGCGCACGTCTGCGTCTCCGTTATTTCGGTGTTCCGTAAACTGTGATACGCGATCACGTACGGGCTAAATGTAATTCTTCTGTTAAATGTATGTATGCAACCTCACTTGGACCGCATTCGTAAATTTGGCTCCTGATCAGATTATGCCAGCTCTACTTCCAAAACGAAGCGAGCATTAGAAAGCCACTGTGCATTATCATGTGGTTAAGCAAGATAAACATTCAGCATTTTGTTCAATGCTCTGCCTGTTTTGTTCAGCGCTATCTTGGAAACTAAAAAAGACATCAGGAGACAATACAGAAAGGGAGAAAGTGAGAAAAGAGACCACAGCATGCCACATGCAGCAGATTGTTTCGTACCTGTGCTTTGCAATCGCAAAATTACTTCTGGTTAAGCAAAGTGCGTGCTTAACGCTATCGTGACGCAGTAAAAAAAAAAAAATAATAACTGTCGGAGGGCCGCGATCCTAAAATGGGCTCGTTTCTCTAAATTCCCCGTAGGCGCAAGGGGGCCCTGGAGAGAGGATCGGCGCGCTCAGGGTGTCACGTGAGGTGCGATGACGTAATGGCGGCCTCCCTAGGACCAACCCTCGTCTTCAGCGGTGGTGCGCAGAAGCCACGCCCCCCGCACCGCATATGTGGTGACGCAGACAACATCATTTCTTTCTTCGTATCTGTGTACGTGTGTGTTATTCGACCGTGTGACGTCGCCAAGTTCGTCGCTGTAGCGTTCGTTAACCGAAGCGATCGCTGTTGGTTTTGACGATGAAGCGCTTGGCGTCCAACATGTGAGTAAGGCCACTGTTGGCGCTTCCCTACTATGCATTACTGTATCAAATATGGGGGCCACGTGTAATTGGTTCTTGCGGCTATACCGCTGGCTCATTCGCATTCATATTTTAGAGGTCACTTTGTTCGGTGGGTTTTGCTTAATAACGTGTTCGGATGCAGTAGTACTTATCTGTGTCATTCAAACCAAACAGGAAACGCACTTAGTCTGCGGCGACGCTAGTACCAATACAGTTATCTATGCGCCGGCTAGAATCTCTGCCTTTCATTAAGGGGTTCTCTCTCTCTCTCTCTGCAACACAGTTTACGGCATACTGGTAAACCGGATACGCCTACGACAGCATTAGCACTGATATTGCCACCTTGAGGCGTTTTCACCAGCCACGACGCGTCATAAACGTTTCAGCGTTGCTTTATTATTTTCGCACTGTGAGAGGAAAATAAGGTCTACTATACGTACGCCAATGATTGCTGCTGCTACCGTCTTTGCACCAGAAGGTAGGGAGTAGCACTGATCCCTACTATAAACATAGCAGATATCAGTGGGTAGGTCATGTTGTCGTTTGGTGTGCCCTATATGTATAGTCAACGTCGCGTCTCTGTCTCCGTTGTTCCAGTATTCTGGAAATATTATGGTATTCTGGCGCCACCTGTCGCTGTAACTGAAAACACAAACGGAGTGCGCTGTGTATTTCCGCAGTAGTAACAAACGGCGCCACTCCTCATTCCACTGAAAAGAAAACAAAACAAAGCAAAAATATTAACATGTTTTATTTGGTATCCACCGTAGACAAGGCGTAATTTTGATTAATGGCGGATGATGCCGGGGTGGAGAGGGGTAGGAGGGGGGGGGGAGGAAGGTGCAACCACTATGCAAAATTTCTGTTGGGTCGAGCCAGTTACTAAGCCGGGAGAGCCCTTTATAACCGCATCTTTTATTTTCGCGACATTCGTTTTTAAATGTGCTCATTTCACGGTTCAGGCTCCATGACTAGGTAGGTCGCATGACTGTTCGGTCAGCCAGCAATCTAAGTCGCGATAAACTCTGAATAACGCGGGGCTATAAACACTCGCTTGTTGGTAAGCCGTGTTGTTAATTTATTATACGCATCGTTTACTTCTGCCCTCATAATTAGACGTTATCAGACTTTCTTATCCTACTTATCCTGTGCAGAGCAGCAGGACAAATCACAATGTCTGAAGTCGAAATCATCGCCTCTCGCGCAAATAAATTACATATCTCTCTGGAAGTGAAAACATGTCAGATATGCCCAAAATTACGGAACAAAGAAAAGCTATTTGCAAAATTCTTGCAAAAATTCTTCTGTTGCGAAAGCAGCTTTATAGTAAGACCCCCGTAATTAATCAGTAAAGTTAAGAGGATACGGTATAGGTCTCCGTAAACTCGCGCATCAGATAGAGTAAGCCAAACCAGAGACCACTGCTTTCGCTGTTGTACTTGCCGCCTCCTTCGCCATGGCGATGAGTGTAGCATTGCATTGAGTATACTAAAATTGCCTTTCATATGCCGTAATTGAGATAATCGCGATGAAATACCTAAGAGAAAAAAAAGGGTTAAAAGCTCGTGCCGAACAGTGAGCGTACAATGCAGGCCTCATCCTGGAGCCGCCAATGTTTTGACAAGGGGCCTTCATAAGGGACAAGACCTCTTGTAAGGAGATCCGAACAAAAAGGCTGTACTATGGACAGTCCTGATCAATGCAAGTCTATTTATTGAGACCTCCAAATAATAAGTCTGCCCCAAAGACAGTCCTGACGAAGGGAAGTTCCCTTGTCATGGCTGTTAAACAAGGCGATCCCAGATGCAGTTCTTGCGAAGACAAGACAATTGTCCCTGAACGAGTCCATAAGTCCCTGAAGAACGAGTCCAGGAATCCCTGAAGGCAGTCCCGTATCAGGACTGCCAAAAATGTGGTCCCAAGGGCAGACCTGACGAAGAGAAGTTCCCTTGTCAGCAGTGCTGAACCAGGTGGTTCCAAGGGCAGTCCTGACGAAGACAAATCCCCTTGTCAGGTCTGCCAAAGAAGGTGTCCCAATTAAGGACAGTCCTGATGAAGGGAAGTTCCCTTGTCAGGACTGCTTAACAAGAAAATCCCAAGGACAGTCATGAGGAAGACGAGTCCATTTGTGGGAATGTTGGCGACTCCAGGCTGAAGCTTCTTTTTTTTTTCGCCCATCCGTTACTCTGTTCAAGGCTCAAAAATTAATGTGTACCTTTTGTCTTGTTAAGAGTTCATGTTCGCATCCTGCTTGTTTTTTATCCTGTAATGTTTACTGTTTTGCACATTCATGATCAGTGTTCATGACTCGCCACGAATGCGGCTCATTGCGTTGCGATGCATCAAATCAGATACCCTTAGCGCAAGCCGGCGCACTGTTTCCTTCCCATGCAATCGACTGAGCGCCATCCTCGAAATTTAAATGACTCGATTCTAACCAAGCCTGACGGGTCCTTTTGAATTATCGTAGACATGTGGCCAACGCTACCTGTTTGCACACACACTTAAAGTTAAAGTTCAGTAGGATCGATCATTCGGCTAGCTCGTAACCGATCGTTTTCTCTTCTCTGTCTAAGCTCTCTCCTTTGCGTTGCGTTTTCTTGCCTTTTCAAAACATAAAAATAATTCTAATACACAGATAACACCACCTTCAAAACAACTTGAGTGAGGCAAGCGGGCTTCACCTTATAATAAACCTTGTTGTGAAGAAGCCAACTTTAGCGAACTCTTTTTTAGCGTATTACGCATGCAGGGCCAACTTTTTGAAAGTGTTGCGAGTACCACGTAGAACAAAGTGTGACCTTTCTGTGCCGGTGGAGCGAAAGTTTGTGCGCCGGCGCTGCCTCGATAGCGTTTCCCACGTGAATACGCTGACATGTGTTCCCGAATGCACGGACTTTTTCGACTGAACGCAATGAACTCGCATGTAATGTATAAGCATGATTAAGGAGATGGAATAATGGTAGAAAGAACGGCACAGATGCTTTATTGGGCTAAAGTAATTAAGTTCACCCGTTCCCGTACAAATACGAGCCAATAAAGGTCTTGGTTAGGTTAGGTTAGGTTAGGTTACCAGTAACTAGCAAGCACTGATAACCAGTAACCAGTAAGCACTGATAACCACTGAAGCCAACCGACAATGTGGACGAGAATAGCATAATGGAAATGAACCCTTTTTAATTGGGACGTATCATTGTACAATTAAATACGAAGACAGTTAGATTTGTGAAAATCTTCATAATAATAAAAGAAAATGGAAGGGATGATGATGAAGACGACGACGATAGGATGAAAATGGAGAATTATAATGTTGTGATGAAATGAGGCCTCAAAGGGAGACGTTTCTTTCTTTCTTTCTTTTTCTTTGCGCGTCCAATCGCTGTTAATGGGTATATCAGGATTTAACTATTATCGAAGCCCACAGTAAAGCAACGGTCGCACTCAGTTTACAGCAAGCACGGCTTCGTGCATTGGGATGGTGGTGGTTAAATGTCGTTTACTGCCTATAAATACGCGTGATAGGTCATCGGGTGTTATTATTGTCCTGAAGGTCCCCGTTTCGAAAGGATGATGAGATGTAAATAGTGTAGTCGTGCCAATTGGTCCGTTTCCTGAATAAACTGAGGGGGCGAGTCAATTTTATGCTTGCGGTACACAGAACATTCCAAATAAGGGATCCTAATGTTGTTGTCGTTTTGTCGCTCTTAGAATTCAACGGTGCCGTACTGTCGATAGCTACAGCGATACGAGGAGTTCCTTGCAAAACGGAACCCGTTGGTGGGAGCCGTTCACGCTAGAGGTCAGTGCCATACATTGCATTGAAAATAATTAAGGATAAACTCATAGATTTCAAGCATTGCAAGTTATTCCAGGTACAAGGCGCGGTAGAAATGGAATGTTGCTGAGAAGCTCTAAGAAAAACAACGACCAATTCGGCTGCGTGAACTTGAAGCGTGTGACAACGTGGAAGTTAAAAGATGGCCCCAAGCGCAAGTAATTGAACGGTCGGTGAACCTTGCCGCGGAGGAAGCAAATTACACGTGTTGCCACACACCATTTTTTTTTCATGCGGTAAGCGTTGCGGCAAGTTCGAATTAGTTTTCCTCTTCGTAGCAGCTGATGAACAGCAGTTGTCGTCCCCTACACAGCCCACTTCCCCCCAGTACACGCCTGTGACGGTTAGCTTCACCGCATAACTGTATATGCAGCAAAGCAGTCTTGCAGGTTGCAGGTATACGTGATGGGCGCGTACTGCAGCAAGGGTGTAGGAGAGGCGACGGTAGAAAGGGAAATTGAATAATTGAGTGAATGATTAATTAATTAATTGAATAAATAATAGTTTATTTATTTAATTGGTTTATTGGTCGATCGATTGATTTATTCACACGCAAAATCTTCGGGAAGTTGCAAATAATGCTTAAGATGATGTGGTCACCTTCCAAAGGATGGCGGGAGGGAGAAGGGATTGGAGTAACCGTGAATTTTTTCAGTACTGCAATTACTCTGTTAGACACATGGAAGAAGGCCTCCCTCTTTTGTATGTCGGAACTGGCAATGGTGATTCCGGGCGTGGGGAGCTGCTCCTCCCTCTTATTTTTTTCTTTTCTTTTTCTCTCCTTTCTTTCTTTGTTATTTTGTCTTTTCTTCCCAACAGCCAAGCCGTTCTTGTGACTAGATGCGATGGACAGTGTGATAACGTCCCCTGCAAATTTCGATGAACACTTATTGAGAAAGCCACTGAAGTCTGGGCGAATGAAATTAAGTGGTGGTTACTGGCGTTTCTAGTGTGAAGTGCGAGCAAACTTTATAAGCATGTGCGTTAAGTATGTTAAAGTTATGTTAATAGACCTTTCGAGCATTGCACGGCAGAGCGTCGTTTCAGGGCTGCAGTTTGTGTCAAAATGAATCAGTGGTAATAAAGCGCGTCACATGAGCAACACGCTAGGAGAAATTTCATAGTTGTAGATGCTTTGCGGTGGCTCTAAAAAATTGTGAATTTAAGCGTACTCTGATGGTTTCCAACGTTTGCCAAGGTGCTAAAATGGTCGCCGCTTGTGGGCTTTTGCGTATGAAGATAAAACTTCGTATGAAAAGAAATGGTGTAGGAAAAGACCTGCTCGTCTAACTTTAAAGGACTTGTATTGGCGAGCGAGATGTCTAAAGTGTCGTTGGTGCAGGTAAACGACTGAAAGGAACACCGAAGAGAACCAATAAATCGGTTCATCAGTTTTCACTGACAGCGCATCTCTTCAGGAATGGGATTTCTCTAATTTTACGGTAGTATGTTGATTACTAGAAGAGTTTGAGAGTCAAAATTCTCTTAGAACATCGTGTTACAACACCGCCGGTGGTATGACATGCGCTGTGACGTCATGGATTTCAAGGTATCTTTTGTCGCATTCGGGTCGTTGTGACTCCAGTAAAGCGTTCTTGAAATTTTCGAAGTTTAGTCCCATGGCTCTTTTAGAATACAACTTGATCCAACTCGCTTCAAAAAACGGATGGATGGATGGATGTTATGAGCGTCCCCTTTGGAACGGGGCGGTGGGTTGCGCCACCAAGCTCTTGCTACTATTCTTCCTAATATCCTACCTAGGTTAAACAATGAAAAAAAGACAAAAAAAAACACTATGACCTACCACGCCCAAGTTTTCTGATCCCCTATTGCGAACTGTGCTTTTGTACGTCTCCGTCTTTTGTCGTTTCCCTACTTTTCTTCCACCAATCCTCCAGTCGCCTCTTACTAATGTCTATTGCGGACATGTTTGCTTTACCACTGCTCCCTCTGAACCCAAGGGCTTCAAGGAGGCCAGTGGTGCCTAAATCGACCGCTGGGTAGACGTCTTCACATTCTAATAAAACATGCTCCGTAGTTTCCCTAGCTTTACCACAGCAAGCACATGCTTCTTCTTCCTTCTTATATCTCGCTTTATAGGTGCGTGTTCTAAGGCATCCTGATCTCGCTTCGAAAAGTAATGAGCTTCCCTTTGAGTTATCATAAATGGTTTCTTTCCTGATTTCGTTTTTTCCTCTTAAGTGATCGAGTAAACTTAAGTAAACGATGCGTTTGACAAAGCGCCATCTACAGATCGTGGCTGTAGCAAGCACTTGTTGGATCGGGGTGAGTGGACGTGCGGCGATAGGCAAAAAAATACAACGAACATTTCCTTTTTCCCCTTTTTTTACAGTTCTGCAGGTTTTATTGCCATTCCTTCAATGCTTCGCAGCAACCAAAAACTCTCGTCGACAGACAAACTCTTGCGTCATCCACTGAGCTCGTGTCATAGCTGCCTGCCATAAAAACACACAAAACGAAAATGTTAAGCCTAGTTAAGGTCGATAGACTATTCGACTAGAAGCCTATCACCGTTTTCTGCGCGCCAATATGTTGCATTTAAAACTGCCACCGAAGGTCCCGCTGCCGCTCCAGTACTTGAACCGCCCCCGCCGAAACGAACGAGTGCGCAATCTACACGTGACCTTCCTCTCTGCCGCTCTCTGTGAACAGCCAGTGCTGACGTCACGTGAGAAGTACCGTGGTCTAAAATAGGTGGCGCCACACCGATTTTCTATTTTCGTCATCTTCTCGCCTACAAATGCTCTGTTCTCGCTGCGGGTGACGAATTCGTTATTAAAGACGCTTAATCCTTCGATCTAGCTCGGTTTGATATTTTCCTTTATTGTGCCTTCAAAAACATCCGTGGTAGAGCACTAAATGAAGGAGAACCGAGACAAAACCACATCAAGCGTACAGACAATGAAGCCAAGAAAAGTATAAGGAAAACTATCTGTGCACATGGTAATTAAAATGTTGGAACGATAAGGGGAAGAAGAGAGAAAGATGGAGCAACAAATTTTATTTCAGTTTTTTTTTTGTAGAATAATAATAGATCCTAAGTCCAGCGTCTTGCTTGCTGCATTCCCAGTGTCGACTCGATGAACGTATATAGCAAGGAATCTTTGTTCTCGGGTCTTTGAGGCTTGAACCAGCCAACCTGCGTTTGTAGGCAAGGAGAGATGGTTTTGAGGGGTGGGGGGGGATAGCAGTGCCAGTTCTCTGTTGAGGTGTCGTCCGCAGAGCTTACGTATTTAGAAGGTGGCGAGTCTGCAGAGTCCCAGGTATATACGGTGTAGTCTAGCAGGTGGGAGTATGGCGTTGGTTTGTGCTTGTCCTACAAGTTTGCCTTGTCTGCGTTGCAGTGTTGCGCATATTTTTCGGGGAAGCAATCGTCCGACCTCTTGATATGGCCTTAATTTCATGCGCGACGGTTGTAACAGCGTGTGGGGTTGGAGCAGGAATATCCGGTGCCCGGAGTAGCGTTTCTCGGACGAGCTGGTTAGCCCATTCATTTCCGGATAGTCCCGCGTGTCCGGACATCCAAATGATTTCTGTCGGTTGCCTGAGGTATTTGTAGCGTATAAAAAACAAAAGTGAACGAAAAAGAGAAAAAAAAAACGATTTATCGCGGGTAGGAGCCGAACTCACATCTTCCGCATTACGCGTGCGATGCTATGCCGATTGAGCTACTGTGCTAAGACTCTTCTCCCATCCACTTCTCTTGGGTCTTTTGTGTATGCGTAAGAGGTGTGACCCCGAGTTCTATAGTGTTTGCCAGCGCCACCCATGGCTATGGCGGCGGTTGTAGAACAGTCCTTCAATTACAGGCGCCATAGAGTACGTGAGCTTAGGAGCAGGCAAACTGCTCACGAACCCCCATATGACGATACCTGAAGCCACTAAAGCTGACGGAGTCAGACCCTCGCTAGGCTGTTATTTCGGCATTTTAATTAAAACCACGTGTAACTTCCCCTGTGCTTTCCTTGGAGCTGCATTGTCTGTTCGCTTGACGTGGCTGTTGTTTCGGGGTTTTCTTGAAGAACAAAAGTTACAACCTCGTTCTAGAGAACAGGCGCCTAGCGCCTGGCTGCAACAGTGCCGTGTTTACAAGGAAGGGGTGTGGGGCTGCAAAAAGATCAGCAGACCTTCAGCGATTACTCCGAGTCTGAACTCATCTACTGCGGCGGCTGTTACTCCCCCGACACCCGCCCACGCATCCAACTTTGTGCGAAAGTGTGATTCTGTGCAACCTCCCTCAACTGTATACCCAGACGACACTCGATGTTCTTATACTCGCGGGCAACTCTCTGTGGCAATGAAGGGAAAGCTACGGAGGCAAAGCGCGCACAAGTGAAAGCGCTTCTGAAAAGAGTCCCGTGTTTTCATCAACATTAGTTTAAGCTGGCGAGGAGAAAACATAGATGCCTTGTGAGCATCAGTTACAGTAAGATGAAACACACCACTGAATGTAAACGTTTACTTATTTTGCGGCTGTTTTCCCTTTCCGCGTCTGGGCAAACGCGAAACCGTCTCACGTGGAAGCTGCGTCGATTCAGCGTCTGTTCCGAGCAACCAAAAGCACTGTCAAGCGCTGACGGACTACTTGGCGCTGTAACACATGTGCAAAAAAGCTCCGCCCCCGTAGGTTTCCCTTCATTGCCACAGGAAGTTGTCCGCGAGTGTAGGAGCTAGGTCCATGCTCGCATCTTTTGCGACGTCCTCGGGGCGTACTAATAAGGACAAGCGCTACACACACACACACACACACACACACACACACACACACACACACACACACACACACACACACACACACACACACACACACACACACACACACACACACACACACACACACACACATATATATATATATATATATATATATATATATATACACACAAACTAGAAGAAAGGGGGTTAACCGAGGGGCCCGATTTTTATTAGTAATTTCATAAGAAGCCAAGAAACACTGACACCAAGAACATCATAGGGGGAATTGCTTGTGCTTAATAAATGAAATGAAGAAACGATAAATTAATGGAAATGAAAGTGGATGAACAAACGGTCTGTGAGTGGTGGCGCTGGCTATCACTCCGAGGTTTCTACTAGCAAACATAAATACCCAAAAAAGTGGATGGGGAAACGGCGCCGCGGTATCTCAATTGGTAGGGCATCGCACTCGAAATGCGAAGGTTGTGGGGTTGTTTCCCACCAGCGGCAAGTTGTTTTTTTCATCCACTTTCATATCCATTAATTTATCGTTTCTTTAATTCATTTATGAAGCACAAGTATTTTCCCCTATGTTGTCCTTGGTGTCAGTGTTTGCTGGCTTCTTATGATATGGCTACATATATATATATATCAGGCGCGTACCCAAGACCTCCCCCCCCCCCCCCCTTCTTTGCCCATGCCACCACTCCTCACACACATTCCTAAATCGCCGCCAAATCAATCTTGAGACTTGGCAGCTATTCGATGGTGAAGATTGTGTTGCCTTTTTCCCTCCTTTTGGATGGCGGTTGTTATCGCCATCTCCTGGGGTGCAAAGGCCAGCTTTCTCATCGATTCGGTGCACGCGCGATTAACTCTCGATGCGTTCAATTGTCACCATCTATTCAAAACGATCACGCGCATCGCTCTTGCTTCGTACGGTCAACCATCTTTGTTTAGACTGATCCAGGGACCAGGAAAGGGATTTGGTTCGTAGTCAGCGGGTCTGTATGCTTGTGGAACGTGTTGCGACCGGAGAAAACGCCGGTTCCGTTTAACTTTTGATTTTGCTTCATTATTTCCTCGAGTGACGGTTTGCCGCGACGCTTGCAGATCCTCGGAACCACATGCCCTCGTCTGTACATCTTATATGCTGTAATTAAGAAACGATGTAATAATAATAAACTGATTTGGTTTGATATGGGTTAGATAAGGTGGGAAATAAAATAATGCGAAACGTCATCCATCATAAAACCCTGCGATAACCGTTAAACGCATAAGCAATATCACTGTTACCCGTTACGTCTGCGTTTGCCCTAATTGCACAGCACCTTTCGTGCAACATTAACAACTGGAAACAAGACTCGCAAGGAGATGAGAAATTAAGCAATCTACTAAGGGAGAGAGCCAAGGCAAAAGCCAAACAGGAAGGATAAGCGAAAATTAACAAATTTAACCGTTGTTTGTGAAAATATTTATGAATCAAGAAGTGAAACATTATAGGCCCATTAGCTTACACCCAGTATTATATAAAATATTCACCAAGATAATTTGCAATAGAATAAGGACAGCACTGGACTTCAGCCAACCAAGGGAACAGGTTGGCTTCAGGAAGGGATGCTGTACAATGGATCACATCCATGTCATTAATCAGGTTGTCGAGAAATCCGCAGAGTGCAATCTGCCTCTCTATATGGCTTTCACAGATTACGAAAACGCATTTGATTCAGTAGAGATACCAGCAGTTAATGAGGCATTACGTAATCAAGGAATACAGACCGGTTACGTATCTTGAATTCTAGACTCTAGTATCTAATATCTACATCTAATCCAATCCAATAGTAACTAATAGAGTATCTAATAGAGTAATAATCTAAGAGTGTCTAATATCTACAGCGATTCCACAGCTACCTTAATTCTACACAAGAAAAGTAGGAAGATACCCATAGAGAAAGGGGTCAGACAAGGAGACACAATCTCTCCAATGCTATTCGTTGCGTGCTTGGAAGAAGTATTGAAGCAATTAAACTGGGAAGGCTTACGGGTAAGGATCGACGGCGAATGTCTCAGCAACCTTCGGTTTGCCGAGGACATTGCTCTATTCAGCAACACTGCAGACGAGTTACAACAATTGTTCGAGGAGCTTAAAAGAGGGAGTGTAAGAGTGGGGTTGAACATTAACATGCAGGGAACAAGAGTTCAGGATTGCCAGTCAGCCTCTAGAATCTGTGGAGTACGCTTACCTAGGTCAATTAATCACAGGCAGCCGTGATCATGAGAAGGAAATACATAGAATAAAGATGCGCAGGATCACACACGGCAGATATTGTGAACTCCTGACTGGAAGCTTACTATTATCATTGAAGAAGAAGGTGCACAATCAGTGCATTTTACCGGTGCTGGCATATGGGGCAGAGACTTGGAGACTGACAAAGAAGCTCGAGAACAAGTTAAGGACCTCGCAAAGAGCGATGGAACGGAGAATGCCAGGCATAACATTAAGGGACAGAAAGAGAGCGGTTTGGATCGGGGAGTAAACGGGTATAGCCGCTATTCTAATTCACATTAAGAGAAAAAAAATGGAGCTGGGCAGGCCATGTAACGCGCAGGTTAGATAACCGTTGGACCATTAGGGTGACAGAATGGGTACCAAGAGAAGGGAAGCACAGTCGAGGACGGCAGAAGACTATGGGTGGGGCGATGAAATTGGTATATTCGCGGGCGCTAGTTGGAATCGGGTTGGCGCAGGACAGGGGTAATTGGAGATCGCACGGAGAGGCCTTCGTCCTGCAGTAGATATAAAAATTGGTTGACGACGATGATGATCTTTTTTTTAAAAAAAAGTAAGTAGAGAAGACGCTGCCGGAAAGGGAGAATAATTCCGTGTGTTTTTTGATGACGCTTGTACAGTTATCAGTGGAGCCGCCTGACGTAGCCACTTGTCTGCTGTGCTAATGTGGGTGTTTTTATAACTTTTCACGGTGACTGCACTACGTCTACAACCGCAGCGTCCAGCGCTCTACGCAGTTGTACTGGACTGGCGGCCACGCATCGTTACGCAGCTTCCGAGTCGGTTTTGGCACTGAACTTGGTGGAGCAGTAAACGAGGGTTCCAAAAGAACTGTGATAGTTCCGCAAATATATATTTCTCTATAATTCTTCCAGAGCTAACAAAAAAACTAACTCTACTAGAAATCTTTATTTTACACTTTCGCTTCTTTGCTTGTTCTTGGCAGTGTTCTTCCCGCACGTCTTTCATCCGTGAGTCCATTTGGTGTAGTTCGTTGTTTGCCAAGTAAAGGAGTGGTGTATCTCAGAGACGTACACCCAGCCACAAAATATTACGGACCATGAAATCTGAGAAAAAGTTCAATGTCCCTGGAACCTCACAACGCAGCCTCGTATTTGCATTTCCGGACTCGACTAGAATATGCCAACTACATTGTCGTATACAGTTTTTCTGGCTACTGCTACAGGCTGCTCAGCTGTTGAATGTTTTCTGAGAGCCCGTGGTCCGTAAACTTTTGTGGCCGAGTGTACCTTTGAGATACACGGTACTTCATTTATCTTTTGCGGGTTTATGCGTCTTTACGGCGAATGGTGGGCATTATACACATTTGTACTACAGTAAAGGTACCCCCCTCCCTCATCTGCATAGAAGCGTTACCTTGGGTTGCCACCCCCGAAAGAAAATCCTAGGTATCTGCCTGATATATATACACACAACGACGAAAAGGTGGCGACAGCGATCCGGGTGGCGGCGTGAGGAACGCGATGAGGACGTGACCAAAAACAGCTACGATGAAGCCGATGCAGAAGCCCGGTGACGACAGCGGCAACGTAATGACTGCCCGATGACGATGGCATGACCACTACAGTCACGTGTCCACTACGATGGCTTAGACGGCATAATAATGACGATAGCATGGCGGGAGGCAACAGGGCGGTAACGGCGATGACAGCTGCGACGACTGCAACGGCACGACGGTGGCAGAGCGACGGCATAAAGGGAAATTTATTAGAAATAAGATTTTAGCCGCATTAGTAAATTATCCTTCTATAATACCGAAAACGTCACGTTTACAGTGGGAGGATGCTCGGTAATGCCGTAAAATACGATCGAACGAAGGACGGGTAGCGACGTCTCCTGGGAACTTTCTGCACAATCGGCGTCGTGACGTCATAGATTGGGACGCCGTCCCACGGGGCATACTTAATATTCTGTTGGTCAAGATGGACTTCATTGTATTGTAAAAATAGCCATAGGCTGAACTAGAAAGTTTCGAAATTCCTTAACTGAGCCGTAACGGCCCAAATAGGAAAAAAAATTTACCCTGGCGTCAAGCTAACGCATCGGCCCTAAGATTTCGGCGCGAAATTATAGAAAAAATTAGACTATCAAATTTATTTTCACTCCTAATAATAAACATATTACCGCAAAATTAACAATAATTGAATATTGAAAGGGAGCGGTACATCCAGGGCTTTCACCTGGTTTCACCATTATATAGAGTAGACGATGGGCGAACACTGGAACCTAAATGCCACAAACAAAATGTCGCCAGGTCGTCACAATGCACTGTACCGCCCATTAAAACGATTCTTAGGCCACAGCTTTAGATCACGGGAGCAAATAGTTACCTTAGACTGGTTAACTCGTTTCAATGTCATGGTTACGGCGACCCGAAAGACAGTGGCGATGTTGGCGAAGGAGGAGCGGTTACCGATTGTTGTGATGTCTGTGTAGGTTCACGATAGTGCCGCGTGGCAGTGACGGTGAAGAAAGCAGCAAAACTGGGAATGACGAAACTAGCGTTTTATTGGGCGAACCTGTGCCCTCTAAAACAGGCTGAACACTAAAAGAACGGCGATAGGGGCGAACACAGTCGGCGATCGTCGAAAATCTTATCTGCCGGTCAAGTAGGTCAACCGCGTCGGCTTTTATACACGAGTCATCGAAGGTTCCAGAGTGTTCGGTGGCGCCCGTGTGTCTTCCAGAAAGTTCTACACTATTCGCGTGGCAAGTGCAATCAGATTACGCTAGCTTCGGTGACAAGAGAACCGCCGATAACATTTGATAAGCTTCCGATACATGCAGGCGCGTCCCACGCTGAGCGATAACATTTGTTAGATGGTGAAAAGCGCTCACCCGTAAAAGATAAGCAAGTCCACGTGCCGATATGTAGGAAGAACTAGCACGATTGAAATGCAGACGTCTGCTTACCAGAGAATGTTCGTCTGCGTGCGCTGCTGCGCGTGTGGACGGTGATTCCAGAAATAAATTAGGGCAAATATTTAAAGCGCAACGAGCGAAAATAAAAACTGGGCTCGTTATATTTCGTTTCCTTGTGGCCACTTTGGATGCTAAAGGCATTTTCATTGAGCTCCTAGAACCTATCGCCGCATTGTCCTACGTATAAGCAGCCACATAGTTTGCATGATTATGCGGATCAATCGAATTCAACTTTATTGGTAAGTAAATACAGAAACAACCTTATACAGGGAGGCGTCCGAAAGTAAAAGCTGCAGGCGGAACCCTTTACGACGAAAAGAAACAGAACAAAGTAAAGCGAGAGAGAGAGAAAGAGCAAATTATAAAGGAAATGTAGGGAGGTTAAGTAAAGCGAACGTGACATTATCCGCAATATAGTACAAATGTGTGAAAATTATTGAACGTAAAGGCGAAATAAGCACACTGTTGAGATACAAAATTCTAAATATAACTGAAAACAAGTAGCAGAAAAAAAAAGAAGTAAGGAGAACTGGCACAACATACCTTATAGTAAAACGAATAGCATGGGAAATCGTGTGGTCATGAGAATCAGTAAAAAATTTCTGAGTAGGCGCAGACATTTATATGCAATACACATCTGATTAGTATACAGCCACTTGTCTACTCCAAATGGGAAGTCATTTATTTGAGTCTTAAATTTGAAAAGGAAATTACATTGCGTTTCGTCGGCACGTGCTAGATGCATAGTCAACTAACAGAAAAAGGAATAGTTCCTTTTTTTATAACTAGTAGGTACTTTAGGTCAAAGCTGATTTTCCGTAACAGAAAAACACGTGCAGTTTGTATTTACCACTATGTATAATAGAATTATATCGAGGTAGAGGTAACGAGGAAAACTTTGAAAAAGAATAAACAATGAGCATAATAATAAGGCCGTGATAAAGGTTACACGTCATAGTTAGTAATGAAGAGAAGAGAGTGCTACTGACTAGATACGAAAGAAGTAATGCGAATAGCTTGCTTTTGAAGGGTTAGAAAAGCCGACACATGGATATTATATGTGCTGCCTTAAGATTCAATGCAGTAATTTATATGGCTGTTAACAAATGCGTAATGTAAAGCGACAAGTGTCGTCTGCTAGCCGCCTGGTTAGCTCAGATGGTAAAGCGGCTTCCCCGGAAAGGCGGTGGTCCCGTGTTCGAGTCCCGGACCAAGACGAATTTTTCTTCAACTGCTAGAGAGAAAGATATAGAGAGAGAGAGAGAGAGAATTCAATTGAATGAAGGCAGAGAGGTCGGCTTGAGCTAAGCCGCTCTAGCCTGCTACTCTGCACAGGGGCAGAGGGAACGGGGACATAAAGGTGTGATGAGGCTTTTCTTTCGAGTAACTCGTATGGGGTTTCCCTTGTAGCAATTGCTGCGATTGGGTGGATGTCTCATTTCCCCTAAATAATTATACTGGCGTGTGTGCTGCGCTTGGTGTAGTGATGCACTCATGAAAACGCGAATGTACGAGTGTCGTTGCGGCCAAGCAGGCGCTGACGACTTCCTCGTACTGAAAGCCGATTCAAACAACGCGCCACTCTCAGTTGAGCGATTCGCCGATAGGGGTGCTAGCGGCGGCAGAGCCCGGCAAAGAAAAGTAGGTCAGACAGGGAAAACCGGTTGTCGCAAGCAAACCTTGCATAAATAAACGTGTTTTTTTTATAAAACAAAAAAAATTCAATTTTGTTAAATGATTGAAGTTTACAAAGACTTTGAGTACAATTGTTTTTATTACGCACCGGTGGCGCTGCTTATCGTATCATCGCCCAAATCCAGCTAAAGGAAGCTCTCGCTTCACGTAATGGCGGCGTCCTCGAACCAAGTATGTTATTGTTTCCATACAGATTTACGCGGCCCGTTTCGCGTCGTTGCACGATTTCATTAGTTGTGACGCGATCGTATTGAAGCAGCGGACAGATACCCTCAGCCCGCTCGTGCAGGTCAGGCTGCCGACAGCGTTTATCGCGTCCGATAGCGAAGGCTACCGTAAGCCTCCGAAACGAAAACATACAAGAAACTAGCTTGGCAATCTCCGCTTTGTTGGTGGTCACTGGAGCGCACCTTTCTGTGATCGGGCCGCGATGTTGTAACTCCGACGACGCGTTCGATTTCTTGGGCGTCCTCGGACACGTCACTCAAAATTTCGGTTAGCGTTATGCAATTTATCGCCGCCTCAAATCTCTCTCGATCGACCTATTGTTGTGTGGCTCGCCTTATCTGAGTCTGGCTATCACGATCTTCCGATAAAAAGGAATATCCGCGGTTGCATTTTTTTTCTTCTGCTACGGGCAACTTGGCTGGTTTCGGAGGCTAACTAGTTTTCCCCTTATCGTTTCTCCTAGTTTTCGCAGACGGTCGTGTACTAGGAGGATATGCTTCCCTGTGGTGAAGAAAGTGGTATATGTTGATATATTTGGCCGCAAAGGGAACGTTTCGTCTCATCCCACTATCCCACAATCGTGATAATCCTTTATTGCTGTCACCGCTTTCGGGGCGCGTCACTTTTGAGTTCTGAATCGCGTAACACCCCGTACACACTTTCGTCAGAAATTTTTCGCGTCCGTCACTCTCCTGACGATCGCCGAGCCAGCCCCCGCCGAGGCTTATCGCCGTCTCGCATCTTTAATCGTATTTTTACCGTCTGCCGTGACGTTGCAGTGCTGCTGGGGCCTAAAATATCCGCGCTGGAAACAACACCTGGCTTGCCGCTTTGTTCCGTTTTTTTTTTTAACCTTAATTTTTTTTTACATTTTCATGTGGGCTTCACTGCGTGCTTTGATTGAGGTGAACGTGAGTACATACTCTGCCCCGTCGGAGCTTCGTTTCTCGCATTCCATTGTAGCTGACAGGTTTGTATTGTTGTGTTTCTGGTTCGGCCCCAGTCGCCGGGAGACCGCAGACGCTCTTGACAAGTGCTATCTGGGTTTCGCGTTTTGATATGTGCGTCAGCGCTGGGAAAGGGCAGCACGCGTTCTGTTTAGCGAGGGGTTATGTTGTTAGATTCGTGGTTTGTCTGCTATGATCCCATAGTAACGCGCGTTGTATAAAAAAAACAAAAAATGGGAATGGAACGGATCGCTGCATTAACCGAGAGGCACATTCGTTACTGGCTTGAAGCGGATGACACGAGACGGCGACCTGCTTGCCGGGAGGGCTGGATTTTTTTGTGGTGCTTACCTGCCGTGTAGATTTCTGCGAGTTTGTTGATATTCCCTACTCGGTTCACGTGAATGGCGCACGTCTGCTGCGGACGGCGCGCGCGTTTCCACAGTTTTGAGTGTCGTTTCCGGACAACTATGTAGAGGTAAGCGTGAAATTGGTCTTGTGAAGGGGGCTTATCGCCTTGTCCGTTCCTGAAGTCTCCTTCTGTACATAAAGGTTTGTCCCAAGGGCGTTGTGTATACATGCCGGTGATGCCCAGGTCAGTGCAGCTTGTCTATTTGCATGCTGCAGTATTGCATTTTCTCTCTCTCTCTCTCTTTCCCTCTCTCTCTCTCTCTCTGAGTAAGTTTTGCGCTTGACAGGCACGTGGTCGCCCCCACGTTGCACATTGTTGAGTGAAATGAAATAATTAAGATAAGAGGCCGAACGAGGGAATGTTCATTGCATTCAGTTTTGTGTCCTCAAAAATGTTAGCGCTTCCTTTATTACAGTGTGTGATTTTCGCAGTAGTACAAGCATGCCTGCGAGAAATACTTTGCTTATATTAACAGCAACTGTACTTATTCCCGTCTCATATGAAATTTAGCTTTTAGATGTCTGACACACAATCAATGAGCTGTCGGGCAACAGAAAAGTGAAGTTTAATATTGTAATAAAGCCAATTTCAAATTTGCAGATTCGTTATTAGCTGTCTTTCCAGCTTGCAGCAGTCTTCTTTTTTGTGGTTGTCATAACGTTGTTTTCTTTTTTTCAGGCAGTCTGGAAGCATTGATGAATATCTCCTCTACTGGCATAGCATTGAAATACACATGCCAGAAGGAAAATATCGCTCATGTATTTGCTTGCTACTTTTTAATGCTTATAACTGTAATACTGTAACATTTGTCATGCCTCTACTTGTGTGCTGGAAGACATCCTTCTTCAGAAATTACAGCAAGAAGCTCTCGGCTGTGATTATGATAAACTTGAACGTGAATATTAAGGACTTTGCTGTTCCTGCTTATATGAATATTAACTTGTGCTGTATTTGTTTTTAAAGCCTGTGGAAGTTTTTGGCTTGTATACTCATTTGCCTTCTTAGCTCAGTGAACAGTAATTTCCCTGTTGTGTTTATACGTGACCTCACACTTCTTGCTACATGTTTCGTGTTTTTAGAGTTGCTTTCTCCTTGTGACATGATTTGTGTTTTTGTTAGCAGACTTGCGACAACTTATTGCTTTTCATGACTTGTATATCGTGTTGTCACCTGCTTGCGTGTACGTTGTTACTGTGACTTGAACATTAGCAGTCATTGCCGTGCAGTGATATTGCCGCGGCTGTACATTTTGCACCTTTTTTGCATTTACACTTTTCCAGCTTGCTATGTCTTGGTACTCTTGAGTCTGTGAACTTGCTATTGAGTAATTGTGTTGTCGTGTTAAGCTTAAATTAACTGTTATGTTTTTCTTTTAGACTATTGCCTATTTGTTAAATGAAACTGGGTGATGGTTGAACAACAGAAAAGATTTCCTTTCGAAGGTGTTGAAGCGATAGTTAAAAAAATGTTAAGCTGAATGCGACTGGTACATCACAGTTATGAAAGTTAACATAGACTAGTGTTAGCATAGAAGGAGGTTTAACACACCATAGACCACTTAGACATTGAGTGGTAGGCGCATGTGTATTAAGGGGTGGGTAATATCTTGTTGAAGTTTACACATCGGATTCCTGTAATTTCATTATGGTAAGGAGTCTATGCAGCTAATCAATTAGTAATGTTTAAAAACTTCGGTACATTGCAGTACAAGATGAGTGAAAACTAGAGTTGGCTGTCATTGTAGGTTTTTCTATCCATAAATGACTTAATATCCTTAAAGTCACTATGACTATGATAAAGAGCAGTGGTCTTCCAGGAGAAAATGCATGAATAGGTTTAGAATACTAATCAACCAGTGTGGACCTATATAGTCTATCTCTCTGGTGTTCCCTTAAAGATCTTGTGCTTCTCTCTTCTTCAAGATGTCTCTATAAACCACAGTGCTAGCATAACTGACACTTAAACCAAGCCATTTGCAGTCTTTACAAAGTGACCGTAATGTATCTGGAGATTTACCAGTGTTCATGCTCGGTAGGCTATTATAGTGGGTTTGTGATAGCACAGCTTATGTTATAAAGTAGATAGGTTGCAATATATTGAGGTGGGTGATGTCTCAAAGGTAAATGATGACTTGGAATGTGGTCGTAGTGAACTTTTTTTTTACACAGTGAGCAAGGTTTGTCGAATAATTGGCATTCTGGCTGCAGGCACGTCTTTTGTTGCCATCAAACCGGTATTGCCATGCTTAAAAGGGGCATACACAGTTTCTGCCTGCACCATTATACCACTAGTTCTGGCCATGTCATTGCTATGTGCAAGCGTAGGCCAAGCTTGAGTTAAGCATCAAGGACGACAGCAGTGTAAGTTGCACCACTTAGTTGTTTTTGAGCGTGCACTGCCATCCAATCCTCACACCTGCAAATTTCTTTTATTTCTTGGTAATACATGTGACTATGTATAGAAGGAAAAAAAAAAGAAAAAGGATGCTGTTACATTTGTTACTTGGCGAGCTAAGCCGAACAAACCATAGTTGCCAGACTCCTGATGGCTACCAACAGCCCTTGTGCCCGCATTCGCACAGTTATTCTCGCGGTGAAATTAGCCTGTATGGCAACTTTACATGTTTGTGCTGATGCCGGTATTAATTGCTTTTTGGTGCCATATTTGTAAGAATTCTTTTTGATCCATTCAATTTACAATCCTTTGTCATGTGGCTCAATGTCATTGATTATAGTAGTGGTGCATTGCATGGGACCCAACTGCAAAGGATGTGTAACTGATGGATTGGGAAAAGATTCGTTACAAAAACACAGTCCTGTCCTTTCTGTATTTTTCTCTCTCAACAAATCCTACTGTCCCTGTGTGCTAATCATTGCTGTTCTGCTGCTGGTCGGCTTGTCTGCCGCACCTTCCTGCCCGACTTTCCCATGCAGACTCGTCGGACTATGCGGGGTTCGGTGAAGCCCGAGAGTGCGTCAACTGCGGTGCCATCTCCACGCCCTTGTGGCGCAGGGATGGCACCGGCCACTACCTGTGCAACGCCTGTGGCCTCTACCACAAGATGAACGGCTCCACCAGACCTACTGCGAAGCCACAACGAAGAATGGTACTGGTTAGTCCTGGCATCTCCTTTATTCTATGACCCCACAAAGCCCAAACACCTCTGTTATTTAATCAAGGGTTCGACGAAAGTTCGTCTGGTCAGGCATGGAAATGAAAGGAATCACGGTCACTGACCAAGTCTGATTAATAATCTCACGTTTCGGAACTGCGTACGGGTTCCTTGTTCAGTGAAGGAACCCATACGCAGTTCCGAAACGTCAGATTATTCATCAGACTTGGTCAGTGACCGTGATTCCCTTCACCTTTGTTATTTCTGGCCACAAGGAGTACATTCATAGGAAAAAAGACTATGACATGTTACTTAGTTAAATTTGGTGGAGTAATTAATAATTGGTTCTCTGAACTACCCACAACTGAAGCTTTGCTTCAGCATATAAGGAGCACTATTACGAGCTTTGCGTTAAGTTTGCCATGCCCATGGAGCAAGAATTATAGCGGAGGCGAAACAGTGCTCGCTCGGGCGTCCCAATAATGCCATGGCGTTGGGCACGGCACCTACGCGCCCTCTGTTGGAGCGCTGAGTAGGTAAAACGCCTGCGGTGTGCTTTGAGGCTCACCGGTTCAAGGCCGTTTGGTGGCGATTCACCTCTAGTACTTTACACATGAATGGGTGTGTTTCTTGTTCCTCTTCGCTGGCTCCAAATGCTTTGAAAAATTCACTAAAAAGATGCATCACTTACAGTGCATTTACCTGTGTGATATATTTCTTTTAGAATGCCAAATCTATAGTATACATTTTTTTAAAGCACAAGATCAATAAGGTACGTACGATTTGTTCCAGCAAATGACGGTGCTTACCCTCTGTGCCGTTAGTTCATATTTAGATTGTTCTTCTAACTTATTCCCTGCAGTGCCTTAAACGATTGAATGCATCGTTAATGACCATTGCTGCGAACTGTTAACTCCTGCGATAGTATCGCTTCAGGGGTCTGACGATCCGTAGGATGCTGGTAAAAAAAATCAAGCGCGCCAAATGTACTATGCCTACTTCCGCATCCTGTGGGCAAGTGAATGCGAGTGAGTGAGCTGTGGCAGCGTCGGCAGACGTCGTCTTCTCAGGGATTACCACTAGTAGCTCATTTCAAGCACAGTATGGCTGTAATTGGAATAGCATTAATTAATAGCTGCTGCAAAATGTCCGCCGCTTCTATTTATTGGTGTTACAGAATGAAATCAGGGAAAATTTACTATAGATGAGACGATGTTGCGATTTTTGCGTCCATAGAAGAACATGTAAATGCAGGTTTCACCGCAGCACAATAGATGACGCATTGGGCGTGTTGCCATCATTTCCTCCTCATGCGATCGTGACTTCACCGGGCTGCCCGTGCATGCTGTCGTGGCCTAGCAGATGCCTCTCCTTAAGGGGGGATGAGGGTCTTGAAAACTTTTTTTTTATTTCTTAACGTATCTTCCTGAAAATTCGCATGCAGATATATCTTTCAATGCTGATTCCAAATATATATTCAGATTTGATATATCCCATTTAGAAATGAAGATATCGCAAAATAACTTATCCCACATAGGTCTTTTGTTACGGGCCATTATGGTAATTTCTTAATTAAAAAAACTAGTTTTAAAGAATAGCTGTCATTTCCAAGGACCTACTGCACATCCTAAAGCTAAAGAAATTTTTTAAAAGTCATCATATAGGTCATGAATGAATATCAAAGTAGGAAGAAAAAAACAATGCAGGAGTAATTAGCTTACACCTGACCTAATTGCTAGTCTATTTGGTTTAATGAAAAATGGAAAGCTTTAGGATGCAGCTGAGGTTTCACTGAAAAAAATGATACCTAATTCAATAAAATCAGTTGATGCAAACATTATGAAAAGTTCCGTAAGGCAAAGGCATTTGATCGAAAAAGCAAAGCTGAGAAAATTGCATTCAAAGTTTTGCTTACTCTGCCACTTTTGTTTACCTATCACATGGAAAAATTTAATGCTTTAGCATGCAGCCCAGTCATTACTGAACACAATAACACCAAACTCACAGAAATCTGTTCATGTAAAGATTGTGAAAACTTCTGTATTGCGTTGGCCTTTGACAAAAAAAAAGCTCAAAAAGTCACCTGCTATTTTCTATGAATCTGCCACACATTCACAAAAGTCCTGGGCAGTAGTCCTGGGTTCTGTCAGGCTTGTGTTTCTTGGCCATCCTCTTCTTCACCTTTTCAGCGTTGGTGTGACTTTTATCAGACCTGCACAGCCTCTGCTTATCTTTCTCAAGGCTCCTACGAATGAGGCAGCTCCCAGGACTGTAACCAAGCTGTGCTGCAACAGCTCTGCTGGTTGCTGCCATTCCTTGGTTGAAGCGAGAAACTGCTTCTGCAACAGCTCTTTCAACAGCCAGCAAAGAGTCATGCGTGTTCTTGGAGCTTTGGCTCCAAATGACAGAGTGTAGGCACTCAATGGCGTTCTGTGTCATGCCATCTTTGCAGCGCTCCAAGAGGGCCTCGTCGCCCAGCCTTGCAAAGATTGGCTCAAGAGCAGTGCGAACGTGGCCTGGCAGAGGGTTTTTGTGTGGTGACGGCTCCACTTGGTTCGCCAAAGCACGATTGAAGGCACACCACGAATCAACCCCTTGAGGACAGCAACTGTGGTCTGGGGCTTCATCTGTCGAGGTCATGTGCAACAGCGTGGCATGCACTGCCTTTTTCATGCCTGCAACGTCGTGGCTGTGGCTCCGCAAGGCATACCCATAGTAGTTTGTAATTTTCTTTATCTTATCTTGGGTGAGGTTGCCCTTTCCGCCAAGAGATTCTCCTTGTGCCTTCTTCTTCTCCACCAAGTTGCGAAGAGCCGTCCCCATCCGCTTGTGGACATGGTTCAAGCAGTCTTTCTTTTCAATGGATATATATCCATACACTTCTCCTGAGGTCAATGCATGAAAGGTGCGGCTATCACCATCAGAAAGTATAGTTGTGTACCGCAACCCATTTTTTTCCAGAGACCTGTTGAACAAAATGATAGCTGCTTCAGTCTCCATCCGGCCGGCATTGCAGTCGATGTTTTTCATGCACTTGTGGTTCATAGCCCAGTCACCGTACCCATCATCACTGGGATCAGGTGCCCCTTGGCACCCACGGCAGTACCTCGAGAGCACAACATGGTCCAGTACTAGGCCAGTGTATAGCTCTATGATGCAGCCTACTGCAATATTTGAATTGTGACCACGTGTTTTCCATGTGCCATCAAATATGACATCTACATTTCCTGGTGGATTCAGGAAGTTCTTGTACATGTCCTTCACCACTTTGACGCTTGCTGCTTCTGTAGCAGTAGCTACTGCCTGGCAAGCTTTCACCATGGTGTCCATATGCCCCCTGAAAGTCTTGTGGTGAAGTCCTCGGTGAGAGAGGTTCATGGTGGCACAAAAATCTGCTAGGGCAGTCGCTCCCTTGCCTATACTTTGAATTCCCTTCATTGCCCGCAAATTGACTTCAAAGGGCGTGATGTTGGATTTCCCGGGCACTCGTGGCGACGAGAAGTGCCGCTCGGCGAAATCGCAATTTGAGCATGTGAGCTCCAACTTCACTGCTAGGCCGTATTCTCTCTCACTGCACTTTGCGAGTTGGAGAGTGGTCATCCCACACTTGCTGCAGCTTGTGGACACAAACATCTTCTTTAGCACTGAGAGATCAACGATGATGTACTCTGTGCCGCGATCGTCATCTTCACTTGCTGTGCCGACGTTCATTAGCTCGAACTTGCGGGAAGTCGCGGACTGCTTCGCCAATGAAGTTTTAACGTTGTCTGCGTAATTTTCGCGCCCCGCGCACTCCGCCTCCGTGAAAAACACCGTGTCGAAGCGTTGAGCACGCGAGCTCGGTTCAGCCGCGTCCGTCGGCACCGAAGCGGCGTGCGGAAACGCCGAAGTCAACGTTAGGCTTAGGTCAGCCGGCTCGGCCGCTTCCGACGACACGGAATCCGAAGCGACTTGCAGCGTCTCAAAAGTTGGCATTTTCGACGGGCTTAGTCCAGGCGCATCCACCGGCACTGCACAGACTTGCGGTAACGAAGTTGACACTGATCGGCACTGTCCAGCCGCGTCCACAGGCGAAGCTAGCGTCGACGGGGTTTGTTCAGCCGCGTCCACCGGCGAAGCTGTTGTTGGCGAGCTCAGTCCTGCCGCATCCACCAAGGGCACAGCAGCTTGCGGCATCACCGAAGCTGTAGTTCTCGACGATGTAGCGCTGTTCTTATTCCATGCGCGTCTCTTTTTGCCGACTGCTTTTCGCGTGCTTGCTTTCAAGCGCGCGTCTCGCGCCATCGTGACACGCGGAACAAAGCCACCAGGCACGCAAAAGCAAGAAATTCGTGGTTAAAAGAAGCGACCCAATAGCCAAAATATCTAGAAGAACGATAAAGAAAAAGGCAGAACGAAAAATACTAGGAAACAAAGAGGAGCTCGAAAAATGACGTGCGTCCAGGCGAAAGCAGACGACGTGAAGGAGTCGGACAACGCGGCCGCGGAAGGCGAAGCATACGTCACGGCCAATCAGAGGGCTGCGCCTCGAGGAGGCGCCCGGTTCACCCAATCAGCGGCTGTCTCGCGACGATTTCCCGCTTGAGAACGGGTGCCAATCCCTCCGCTGCACGAGGGTCTACAGCGTGCCGAGGGGCGCCAGAATGGAGAGCGGGAAACCAGCTTTCAAACGAGACCAAGATGGCGCCGATCGGTACGCGTCGCGCGGAGCTACGGCAGCTTGAAAATGAGGCAAATCTTCGCGCTTGGCGTTCAATTTCGGCTCACCGACGTTTATAAATTACCGTTTATTTTATACTTCGAGTAGGAATTGCGCCATAATATTTTGTAGAGGCATAGTTGGGACATTAAGGACTTCAAAAACGCAATTTTTGAAAATTGCCATTTTTGACCATTTTTCGCGATTTCAAGACCCGCGTCCCCCCTTAAATAAGATTTGCTCCGTGCCTGTACCTAAATCTGAATTTGGAGGTGTGGAACTTGCCATATCAAATATGATGTGTTGGGCTTTATAGGGTCAAAGCGACATTGAAGGCAAATATAAAGTCAAGCTAAAGTGATAAGTGCTAAACAACATCTAAGTCTTCATTATTGTAGCGAACAGAGCTTTATAGTAATTGAGAAATTGAGGTAAATGCAGGACACGATTGGAGACTTTCCGAGAACATGGAAGTACTAGCCAGATGACGAAGGCACTCCTTATTGTAATTCTGTTGCTATTACTCAACCACTCGTAATAAAGAAATAATTGTATTGTATTATAAGACGGGAAAAAAGTGCTGCTTGTCCAGTTCTATTTGATGTTTAGAAAAAAGAGTTTTGGCGTTATTCTTGACAACGATGTGGGTGGTCAAACGGTTTACTTTTCTCCACTCTGCACTGCTTGTGCTTTTGTGTTTCAATAGTTTCGTTATCGCATAGTGTTGCGCTGGTTTTGCTGACCCGCAACACTCGCACAAACTGCAAGTAGCAGAGAATTCCACGTCCATGTGATGTCGCGGGATTCCCAAACAATCCATGCTACTTGACCAAGAGCTGTTTCAATGGTGAATCCAACGACTTGCCTTGTCTCGGTTTTGTATGGCCATGCATTTACGTTTTGCAAAGAAAACCGCAGTGCTGTCTGTCAGGCGGCGTTTTACTCACCAACGGCAGTAAAGGGCGGTGATGGCGTAGGCAGGCTCACAACTTCCCGATCGGGGGCAGGCGATTGAAATTGTGCTAATGGTATGCGGACTCTTCAGACACAGTTTTCTCATAACCTTAGTCTTTTCTTGGCACAAAGCGAGCACTGCGAGGTTTCTGGAATGATATTTTAACCGTCCACATTGACTTAGTATCCGCCTTTATTGTCCTAAAGGTTTTAGCCTGCGGCCAACTCTGATTTCCCTGTTTCCATGTGTGAAATGCAGAAATGCTGGTTCTAGACAACCCCTGAACTGAGTTGAATGAAATTCATTGCAATTAAAAAAGAAAGCCAGGTTCTAGTGACACTAAGAAGAAAAATTTTGGTTTAGTTCCTTATAATGTTTACAAACATTTACGAAAATCGGTAAGGTAAGAAAAGAAGTAGAGCATGAAGTTTACAAATTTGAAGCACTGCACCAGAAACAAAATTGGAAGTTCTGTAAACTGTGTTTACTAGAGCATCTGATGTGGACAAACATGAGACATGTTCAAAGCTTACGGAAAACTGTTACAATCAGAAAAATATTTAGCTGAGCTAGCTGGCTCATAGCTAAAATGAGTTTTCAGCAGCTGAACTGAATAAAAAAAAAACAGAGGACCAAGGAAGACAGTCAAGGACAGCAATTTCCTTGTCTGTCTCCTTGAGTACTTTCTTTATTTCAGTTCAGCTGTTCAAAATTCATCTTCACTGTTGCAGTGTTTACAAGGGCTTTGCCAAAGACCTGATCGTAAGTTAGTGCTATATTTCCATGCTGTATAGAAAGCCAAGAGCATACGTACACTTGCGGACGTGCGCAAGCTCGCGTCCGCGCGCATAGCGCCTGCCATGCCTCGCGAGGAATGGCTGCTTGCATCCACAAAGACGCGATAGTGCGCACTCACTGGGCTCACTCACAGGCATCTTGGCAGACGCTGCTTCGTACTTGGTTATTGACAGTGTTTCAAAATGCTTCGATATCCATAAACTTAATTGTTATGTTTTTATAGCTGTTAGATCAGCACAGAAAGCAAAGAAGAAGCACTTTCTTGCATGATTTAAGTCTGCTTCACCGAGAGTTGATTGTACCGCGCCGTAGCTGCGTAGCCAGGCGCGCCGATGCGAGGCAACCCAAGTGTGCGATAACAGAGAGGAGCTGTTTCTTGAGATCACGCGGCGTTTCGACACGTATGAGCCGTGCCGCACCGTGTGCACATGTGTGGGCGCGCGAATGCGAACCTGAGCGTGTCCTTCTAAATTTAAGTGCCTTCTAAATGTAACTGTGATGCGCAGTTCAAATTTAATTTTAGGTGTTAACGTAGGTGCCAAGACATCAGATTTTCGCATCTATCATGTGTTATATGTAAGCCAAACACGGTTGTCCTCAGTGAGCATCAGTGCGCTTAGCCAGTGGACTCAGGGCGGCACCCCGAGGCGGCTGCGGTATCTACACTACATAGCCGACCGCAGCTATCAATAGCAGCTGCGCATCAGAATCCACTTTATTACGAAAGAAAGCGTCCAGAAGAAAAGGAGAAGCAGGCTTCTGTTGAAAAGGGAGTGTTTGAGAGAAAGGTGACTTCGTGCTCTGCTTGTGAGGTCCCCACGCCGCGTGCGACAGCAAAACTTGGCTGAGATGTTCACGGCAGCATACGCTCCCCACAGACTACGTTATTTCACCAAGCCCGAGGGGTGGTTCAGGGCGCCTTCAACACAGTGAAAAGATGTGTCATGGTAGCTTAGTAGTTACGAAGTTGAGCCCCTAGTCTTGAGGTCATGAGTTCAATCCCAGCTGCGGTGGCAGCATTTCAAATTGTAAAAGCACTCGTGTGCTTAGATTTAAGTGCGTGTTAAAGAAAACCAGGTGATTGAAATGAATTTGGTGCTCTGCGCTGTGGCGAGCTTCATAACCAGATTGCGATTTTTGCACATAAAGCTCCAGAATTTAATAAGACATAGAAAAAAGAAAAAAAAGTAAGGAGAGTAAGCTATGAGATACACCAGAAATTGCAGTGTACTGATTCTCTCCAAACCCGAACAAGGAATAGGGTTGGGTTATGGGCCTGTTGGTTCATCTTGTCAAGGTGAGTTATTCCAGTATCACACCTGCACTTTCAGTCACTGTCCAGTCCAATTGGGATCAAAATTTTCTGTCACAATTGTCTCCTTTCTTCGAACGTTTGCAGTGGAGCCAGTTGCGATCAGAAGTGACCACGTGTCACTGGTATTACCGTGTAAAATGCCATGAGGACATCAGACGAACACTGAGTGTTGTGTGGGTCCAGTTTGTCTTCTTGCGTCCTCGGAACTTTCTTTTTTTTTTTCTTTCATTTTTTCATGCTATAACTGTGCTTCTTTTGCTAACTGCGAAATCCGCGACTGTGTTTTATCAGTTGCGGATTTCGTGGAAAAATAATTTTTCCATGGGCTACACGGGCTTACAGAATTGCCGGTCGCACATTTGGGTTGCCCTAAGTAACAGAATTTCCAGGACCGTGGAGCGATTAGACTGCGTGGGAGGGAGGATAAAGTCGGGGCCAGTGGTTGTGACTAAGTGTAGTGGGTGCGTTTAGTCTTGTGTATTTCCTTACTTATTCTAGTTCTGCGCATACATTTCCCACTACACAGTGCATTTACCAAGGGGCAGGTGACAACGTATGATTATAGTGGTAAATACAGTCGCCGACCGATTTTCCGGACTCCAAAAATTCGGACATGCCCGATTATTCGGTCAGCTTCGCGGCACCGCCATTCTCCCCATAGACCATAATGTATAACAACTGCCGAAAGTTCGGACACCTTGCAACCTCTCGTCTGATTTTTCGGACACTCCTTGAGCCAACTCGGTCGAGAGCACCATGCACCGACTCTGACCGGTGCATGGTTCCATACATTGTTCGACTTGCTGAACGCCATGTTTGTTTTGAACAGAGCTTCCTTGCTGCCCCACGAAGTGGCGCTACTGGAAATCCCCGCTCATCATCATCGTTTCTGCCTGGTTAGAGTGGCTCTGCAGCAGTTCCGGTTTCAGCTTAGTAAGCCATGTCAAGACAATCCAGCAGCTTATTTGTTTCTTCGCGCATGACGCTGCGAGCAGGCCACGTTTTTCGTTTGTGCGCTGTGTCGAGGTTTCGGTGATCCAATGCGGTGTACGGAAACATCGCGTCAAGTGTCTAATGGCGCCAACAGTGCCCGCACAGACTTCGCTGGGGAATGCCGGCTAGCGGGTGCCGGGAGGCCTAAGTCGCCTTCCGATGTGCGCCCCACCTGACGCGGAAAATGTTCTTCTGAGACCTACGCAGTGGTTGCATTGCGCTTCCGGACACCGTCTCATTTGACAGTTTCATAGGTGCTGACACTGCTGTATTGACATGCGCAGAACTCGACGACGGCAAGATCATTCGTCAGGTTTCTGCTGCACCGCCGGACGATGACTCAGAGTCGGAAGATTACTCACCATGTGCTACGCTGCCGTCGCATGTGGAGCGTGTACAAGCAGTGACTGTGCTATCAGCCGCTAATAGTGACCGTACGACCCTCTCCGATATTCAGGCTTATCTGATTGCGCGTAAACGGAACAGCGTGCAACGGCGCATTCACGCTTTCTTCCAAGCCTACTGCCAAGCCCAAATAAGTGCGTGGAAATAAAGGATTTCATTTTTTTTTCTTAGTCTGCTTTTTCGGACACCTGTTTATTCGGACATTTTCGCAGTCCCCGTGAGGTCCGAATAAACGGTCGGCGACTGTACACCACTGTCCTAGTCAGAGTGACTTTGTACATATACCTGCTGCGGTAGCTCAGTGGCCTTGTCTTTGCATTGCTGAGCTTGGAAGTCAAGGGTTCAATATCAGCTGTGGAAGCCATAGTTCGATGGTGAATTGCAAAACCGCTTGTGTACTTAGATTTAGGTGCACTTCAGAGAATCCCACTTGATCAGAATTAATCCAGAGTGCCCGGCTACAGTGTGCCTCATAATCATATCATGGTATTGTGATGTAAAGTCAGAATTTATTTACTGTTACTATACATATCTTCTGTTACTTTGACCAGTTAGTTGCATTTGCTCATTTTCTTTATGTTCACACTGGAGATCTGTGCTGCTGCTCATTTTTTCGTTTGTTCACTTGCAATTACTTTTTCTTCCCCACTTGCATGCTGCCAAACAAGTTACTGAAATTGCTGACCATGTTCCAAGCATGTTTCATCCAGAACAGCTGATTTTATTCCCATATATTGCGTGTTTTTCTTGCTTGAAGTGTAGTGGCCACATTTTTGTAAGAAGTAATAATCATTTTTTCAGATTACTCGCGTTTCACTAGCGTCACATTGTTAAAGGCTCGTGCTGGTCTTGATAACCTTTCCCATCGTCGCAAACTTGCTCGCTTAACACTTTTTCACAAAATTTACCATCATCCGTTGCTTCATGACGATTTCTTTCAATCACCATCGGCGGTCTTTCCACGCCGTGACCATCCTTTCAAGATCAAACGCATCATTTGCCGCACTTCATCTTTTGCGAAATCATTCATACCCAAAACAATTATTGAGTGGAACCAGCTGCCTGCTTCAATCGCAACTGAAATGAATTCGTCCAAGTTTCATGAACTTCTAAAAAATGAATGTGATGAGTAGCTTTTTTTCTAGTTTTGTTCCATTACCACAATGTGTTTGATTTTTAATATATATACATTTTTTTGTGTTCTGTTTACTACGTTGCGTTTTTTTTTTTTTCATTATGTCTCATTGAGTGTTGTTGTTCTGTTTTTTTTTATTATTATTCTTTGCCTATTCCTTGAATACGCTTCTCTGGGTTGCTTGTAGAATTTTTGTCACCCCCTATGTAATACCCTCGTTGTGAGGGCTTTTAGGGGTTTCTTGAAATAAAATAAAAATAAATAAATAAAATAAGATTGAAATCTGCACATATCTTCTTCTACTATGTTTTCTGCAGCACTGAAGTTGCACGTAGTTGGATACCAAATTAATCCCTTTGTCATTTCATTTTAAAGAAAGTTTGAACAAAACTTTCCTTTCTCTTGAATTTGGAAGCTGGCAGTGTAAAAAGTAACGAAGGAAAAGAAATGCAATTTGCCATAGAATTCATTCATAAAGCCTTCCATGCATGTACTGCCTATACGTAAATTGGTTTTCAATCAAATTGCCAGAAGAAAGACATTTCAGCATGTTGATAGTATTGCTGTACTTTACAAAACAGAACAGTGAAAAATCCAGCTTCAGTTTTTGCATGTGACTTTATAATGGATATTGGATACGGCTAAAAAAAATTTAATCCAGTTGCGATATTGTTTTTTATGTTTAGGTTTCACTCTATCTTTTTTTTGGTCTCATCTTGCGATAGCAAGGCATCATCATGCTGCGTAGCCTCCCTTACGAATAATTAACACAGCTGTATGTCTGGGTGATATTTTCTTCAGTTTGTGGCCTTAATAATTATCTGATGTGTCTGTCAGGCTAGACTTCATGAGCAGCTTCTTGCTGCTCCAGAGCAACTCTCTGCATTTATGTTGACATACACGATTGGCTGAGATTGTGCAAACCAGGCTACTGGCAAACAATAATTAAGTAGTGGCAGCTGCATTGTTGTCGGAGGTTAAAGTCAATTATCAGCCGGTGCTGTTTGGTTTGTGGAAATCCATTGTGGGGTGACTGGCTATCTTATAGGCATTCATTTGTTTGTAGATGTAATCAAAGTACTTCTATACCCAACGCGCAATGCACATTTACTGCAGGAAACGTCATAGACCGTATGGATGCGCATCTACGTTTACTGTGGTTCACGAAAGATGTTGATTGGGTAACTGTCAGATGCAAAGCGTTACACGAAGCAGTGAAATGGGGTCCAGGGCCTGTACTGTGTTTTGAATCGGTCTATCATGCAATCAGTCTATCTCTCTGAAAATTTGTAGGCTTCACAGCAGGGATGGTTAGACTATTATAATTGAGCTGCATCCCTGGGCTGGCAGCTTGAGCAGCGCCTAATTAGTTGTCAGGCGATTTCTATATCAAAAGCTGTTAAGACCAAGTTTAGTATGGACTGCATGGTGCTTTCGGCTTTTGTACGCCCGATGCTTGTTCACGTCTTCGTTTTGACTCGCGTATGTCACTGAGTGCCAGCTGTCTGGTGTCAAGCTGCTACATTTGAAGCAAAGCATGTGTGTGTGCAGCTGGAAACGAATGCTGTCCTGCTCGGTTCTGTTTCCCTGTGTTAATAATGTTAAAAAGTTTGTAGGAACAAGCTGCTGTAGCACTGGGCTCATGCGCAGCAGTTTTCCTGTTATGGTTTACTTGGTTTTAAGGCAGTGAAGGGAGTTATCTCTTAATCTTATCAGAAGCTCGATAAGAGCGCAGCAGTTCTGTGGAGTAGACTTCAGCTGAACCTAGTATCATCCTGACGGGTGCAGGCTGTCTACTGACTGATAACCCCTGCCAGCTTTTCAACAAGAAAGCGCGCGATAACACAGCAACAATGAAATATTACCTAGACTCATGTCATAGGTGCACCTCTTTTATGCTGCATATTTGGCTCAAAAAGGTGGATTGTGGCTGTGTTGAGGATAGACTTTTGGTCTTTTACAGAGGTTAACCCGCGTGTCATTGCGAAATGGAACTTGTAGCTGTATGGCTGACGTATATAGCACACAGGGCAGAGTGAAATGCCATGATAGATATGACTGATAGATATGATATGAATTATAGATATGACTCGACGTAGCTGAGCTGAGCCTGTTGATTTTTTTCACTAGGAGAAAGTCCAAAAGCTAAAAGTGTGACTTTTATATGCCAACATTTTTAGAAGTGTTTCAGTTAACATTGGCAATGAAGCTGTTGCACGGGTGCTACTTGCATGCAATTTTTTGGGGGTCGGGAGTATATTGTGTTACGATTGGTACGTATGTGCAAAGCGTGGTAAATGCTGGCCAGCAGGAAGGCCTAGATTTTTGTAAAGATTATTTTTTTTTCCTCCCCATTTTTCACATTCGCCTTTTTATTGGCTTGCACACCATGCCACCACCATTGCTGGGATCACCCACTGGTGCAACAGGCGATAAAAAATGAGTATAATTTTTAAAAAAATCTGTACATAATGCAGTTGTGGGAATACTGACAAGTTTATCAAAGTTGTTCACTTTTATTTTCATTTGTCTGCTGCTGGGAGCGTAGGCTGGGAAATCTCTAACCTGGAACTGATGCTGATGTTTTCTGCTAGACATTTCTGTGTTTTTTTATCAGTTATATTATTTATTCTAGTTCTTTGCTCGCATGCTAGACAAAGAGCATGTCATAGCTGGCAGCTGTTTCTAGCCTTCCTCTGCAGTTTCATTAGCAGAAGAATGGCTTGGTGCAATGTGAACGTTGTGAAACAAAATGTTGCTCATATTATGTGGATGCCAGAAAATTTCTCATGGCCACAGCACTGTTTGTGCCTCTTATCTTGCTTTGTAGGTTGTGGCAGTTCAACTGTGTTGCATGTAAGCGCAGAGAAAAGCTGAACTGTATAATAGTGTACTATTATCAACAATGATCTGTACTATTGTAATTCACTATGTGGTACTGTCTATCTCGGCATAACTAACAGTTCTTGGGATCTGTCCTGCTGGCGCGCTCTCAGTCAAAACATAGTTAACGAGTGAATAAATAAATGTATAATATGCTGGTTAAGAACATCTCAATTGTAAAGCGACAGGGATCAGCAAGCCTGGCTTGCTTTTTCTTTTTTTCATTCTCCTCTATTTGGGGCGTGGTGGCACTGGCTTTGAGTGCGCTCCCGTTTTTTAACACCTTGACTGCAGTTTTCCTCGTTGTGTTAGCGGGCACCCATGCTACCCAGATGAGGTGGTTGCTTGTCATTGCTTTTGTCTCAAGTGAGAATTTATATACCTTCAAGTTTCATCTGTCAAAGCGCTGATGGACCTGGCGCACTGGATTGTCGTGTCTTCGCTGCCAGGACGAATCTTTGACAGAGCACTAATGTGTACAGTCCACCTGCTGCCAGAAATCTAGCCTGTATATTAAATGCCTTTAGCTGACCGCTCCTCAGATAGGTGACGCTGGTCTGTTATATTATTTTTGTACGAAATGCTTTGCAAGAGGCAGGAAGCGAGCTTAATACAAGAAACTAGTATACTCGAGAGTATGAGGGGTTGCACTTGCGAGATATGTTGTGAGGAACAGTGTATGGGTTAAATATCATGCCCTGCCTTTCATGTTCACAGCTACCAACTACTTCCCGCCGAGCTGGTCTTTGCTGCTCGAACTGTGGAACCACGGCCACTACCTTGTGGAGGAGGAACAACGAAGGAGAGCCTGTCTGCAATGCCTGTGGGCTCTACTTCAAGCTTCACAATGTGAGTTCTAGGTTTAGGAAGCATGTGATACAGGTGATGCAGCTTCCTAAAGGATGGGCTGTCATTTCATCTGTGCATCCCTTTAACTTCCAAGTTGTTTTCTGAAAAAGTGAATGTAATTTGCGAAATTTCTTCGTTGCCTATTTTTTGCACCTTATGCTCTCATATATATAAAAAGAAAAAAGATAATTGTATGCTTTATCGCTTGGATTCAATGGAAACATTGAGTAACATGTCGGCAGATATTTACTCAAAGTACATAAAGTCTGCCATGATATTCTCTACACTCATGATGGCAAACAAATGTAAACTATAACACAATATGCATGACCGTCCAAAGCCAGTAGTTATCAGCGGAACATGCTCTTGCGCATGACTTGCTAGTGCTCAGTAAAGAAAAGAGGGTTGTGAAATAATTGGAATACGTTCTTGGCAATTCTATACAAACTGGCTGGACAAGTACAGCTCAGGCGTGAGGGTTATAACACCATTTCATTTGTTGTGGAGAAAAATGAGTAGAGCTTTTTTTTTGTTTTCTGGCTTTCGGAGCTTGCTGTGACAAGAAGCCTAGAAGCGTATTCTCGAACGATCAGTTTTGGAGGTACAGTGAAACCTTGTTAAACCGTAGTTGGCCGAAGCTCGAAAAAAGTACATACTAGACGTTAGTACTGCTTAACCGAAATAGCATATCGCCCACTTACCTGTCAAAAACGGAACACGGAGAGAGTGTGATAAAAGAGAAAAGAAACATGCAGCATTTATTCTCTTCACGCGACAAAAATGTTATTTTCGTATGATTCTGCCGCGGCCTAGCATCCCTGGGACGACAGTGGCCTCAAACTTGCTGAAGCTGCGAGCCAGCTTTTCAGCCAGCTCCCTCTTCTCGGCAAACACTCCCATAACAGATTCCTCGTTGGCGTTACGTATTCTCTGTGCACGCGCATGGTAGTGCTGCACAAGCCGCTGGGCGCCTTTTTCATTGCAGGGTGCTGCTCTCGTCGCGACGATTGCATTCATGAGACAGATGTCACGTGCAGCTTCTGCAGCTTCAGCTTCTGTCGGGCTTGAATCTCCCGTGCTGTTGCTTTCCACGTTGTCCTCATCACTGTCGCTAGTTGACACTTTGGCAACAACAGAGGCAACGATGTCGAAAAGTCGAACCTCATAGCCGATATCTTTTCGCAGTCGCAGCAGCACTGCCGAGAAACTTCATCGCATTCCAAATGCCACACACTGTAGTGAACAGCAGATCCCTGTCGTGTGCCAGTGCCGACTTCTTCATGTCACGTTCGACAGCACGAACGATGTCTAATTTTTCTTCTATGCTGAGCACCCGGCGCCTTTTTTATCCGAGCTTCGGCATGACGTGAGTCCTTGATCGCATGACGCCAAAATGCTCTCTGGCACGGCGGCGAAATTATGTTGATGTGGCTTCGTGTGCAAATGCATAGGGCGCTAGGAGGCCATCGTTCTGATCTCTGAAGCTGGTTGTTCTGTTGGGTCACCCGATGGAGATGATGCACCACCGTGTTTGTGCAACGAAAAGTGGAGACACTACGTGTTAACCAATGTGCACGCAATAACCTGGTGCGGTTTATGCGGATACAAAACACATTATGTTCAGTGGCCACTGAGTCGGGGATTTGACTTTACTCCTTTTAAAACGAAACTACTGTTTCAGCAGGTACGGTTTAACGAAGCTTTACTAACGAGGATCACTTTCAATGCACTCTGTATGGCTCATTGAGCAAAACTGCTGAAATCGTCCAACATGCCATGTGTGCCATGTGAAAGTGATACCTTCGCCGAAAGGGATCATCCTAAAGCATGTCCCCTAGTTAGATAACAAAATCTATGTAGGATTGGTTTTATTGGCTAAGTGTAACGCTACAGTTCACAGAATGGAAATTGGTCGGCCAAATTCTGAGACGGGCATCATTAACGAGCGTATGTTCTGAGTGGCATTCATGAAAGATTTCTCCTGGCCGACTTCCTGTGGGCTGAGGGCAACGGAACTTGGCACAATTATTAGTCCTTCTCTACATAGGTGTCACCTAAGGACACACATTTCTCCCATATCTATAGGCAACCTTAATTAGCTCGTTTGTAGAAGTCGACACTGCTCCAAATCCCGCATTGTGACTTCAGAAATCAGTCTCGTTATTTCAAACCCGCAGCAGGGTGCCTCCTTCTGGGTAACATGAGAGTTGTGAACTGGGCCATTGTCTGGCAGAAGGCGGACACCTTTGGTGAGTTTGCCACGTCTCTAGGTTTTGATGGCCTCCAGCGATTCTCTCAGCAGTGATTTTCGCATCGGTAATCGTGGTCCCCTTTGCTAGCAAATCCATCAAGACTACACCATGCTGGTCCGAAAAGATTGTAAGCATGACCGTGCCTGCCGAGGGTCAGGAATGTGCCTTCATAGGAGTCGGTGAGCCCGAATGCTTTCATTGTATTGATTAAACGTTAGTACCCAGATCATAGTGATGGACCCAGCTTTCTTTCTGTGTGATCATTCTTTTGAAAAACTCCTCCTGGTTTCCACTGCACATCGGCAAAAAAGCCTGGGAGCCTTTGATTCGTTCCTGCTTCTGGAAAGGTGTGAGCAGCTGGGGAACCTAGCGAGCAGATGCCTTGAACACATGACAATGGTTTCTAATGGCTTTTTTCCTTGGACCTCACACAAATCTTGACATTTTGGACTAGATCTCGATTGGTTACGGGGGGCGATTTTTTAAAATAGCGGCCTCCGTCTGCTGGATGGTGTGTTGATTGATAGCAGAGTGGGGTTGCCCTACAGTTAAGGCTGTTTCCACGAAGGTGAAGTGGCCAGGTTTGTAAATTGGAAGGCTCAGGATGGAATCTGCCAATGCATTACAGGGACTGCAGAGGTCGCTTTGAAAGGTCTTTGTCCGTCAGGGGAAGCTAAAAGAGGTGATTACGAGGAGTATTGGTATTTGAAACTGATAAGCGTCATATTGTTGAAGAATCCTTTGAATGCAGTGCCACCTCAACTTCTGACAATAGAAGGGTGATGCTGGGCTACAAATAAGGTAGTTGTGGGCTTCTTTTTTGTTGTTGCTTCTGTGTGTAAACTGTATCCTGTGGCCGGTAACACAGCACAGTAGCAGCACTGTAGCTAGTACCGTCGCACTGAAAGTTAAGAAGCTTAATGTTATCCCTAAGGCGTCCTATTTTTACACAGGAATTGCTTCATTGCGTAGGTTTCTACGGACATCCTACCCGAGTAAAACATGTTGCTGGGCTAGTTGGTACATTATTTTTCACCAGAATTGTGGTGCAGCGAAAGGCCGGAGATGGTCCTTCCATGTTGGTCCTGTCATCCCTGGTCTTTGCTGCAGCACAATCCTGGTTAAAAATCGTACCTGAGCATTTGTGAATGTGCTGCGACTCCGTGCACGTGGTGCAGTGGTGTGAACTGTACTCTCACTCATCTTCAGCTCTCGGCACCTTCTTCTGGAAACAAGGGTGTTATGAAATGGTGCATATACAGGCGCTCAAGTTAAAGTGGGGAGTTTTGGAACAGGTGTGAGTGTGAATAGTTCAAGGGTGCCCTACTTGATTCTCGACTGTTTTACTGAATCACCTGCACCGATTCTCTGTGCACTGCATTACAGTCCTCGATTCTCCAATGTGGTTGCAGGCTTGGTGCTGCCATGGTGCAGGAAACCTCCACCTATGTAATATAGACAGAGACGTGTGTTGTGTGTTGTTGCTACGTGTGTTGTGCATGCTTACTGTACTTGCGAGGGAGACAGTGATTGGATCTTTGGCACGCACGAACAACTGGCCACCTTTTCTTAGTCCTCTTTTTGGTCCCTGGCCAAAGGGGACTACACAGGTCATAAAGGCCATTGTGGCTTTTTTAGAGAGATTGAGCTGAATCTTGCTACAGACTATGACCATTGATGATGATGGTGCTATGACCATTGATGATGAAGAGGCCAGTGATGTCTAAAAGACTATGATTTGGAGCAAGTGCTGCTGCTGCCTTCTGGCCAACTGCCGTTTATCCATTTGTAAATATACTTGTACAGTAACCGCCTGTCTGCCTGCTTCCAGGCAACAGTGTGTTCACTGTGATAAGTGCTTGTAGTCATTTTAATGTGCATTCATGCACACTTACTATTTCTCTTGATATCATCTTCTTTTCTTTCTTCTTCTGGTTCTCTTCCCTTTTTCTTATTTCCCATTGCCGAGTCTTTGGCTAGAACACAGTAGTGCAGGCTGACCTTCCAGCCCTTCCCCTTTTTAAAACCTACAAAACCCAACTCATAATTTTCGTATGCTGAATTTATTGCTTATAAACTTGATTTTAAGTGCTGGAAACCCCGTGTACAGCCCATGCCAGCTTTATTTATATGCTGGACGGAGTCTTTAGGTATGGATAATTCAGCAAATCTATTACTGTATAATTAATTATTACTCAATTATTATTTAACTGTTTTCTTTGTACCAACATACAGTAAACACTCGTCATGACGAAGTGAATGGAATGGCTTAAAGATTCAATATAAGCGATGATTTGATAAAAGCGACAACCCCTTAAAAGCTAAGCAAGTAGAGCGGAAATAGTGCGATCATGATAGAGCCAGATCGGGATTGAATTTCTTGGTTGCACTTGGCTCCTTTGGGTGGGCTGCAATAGTGGGCCGGTCACGGTCAGGCATTTTGATCCAGATCAGGCTCAATCGCGATCAGAAGTGGCCATGTGACGCTGGTATAAGTGCAAAATATTCAATGAACCAGATCTTTATTGAGGTGGTCAGCTGGGTTTGCCTAGTGATAGCCCACTGGTGCAGCATGCAGGAGAAGGGTGTGCAGGCAGTGCGATGGCACAGCTGGTGACAAGAGGAGGTCGCTCGCCCGTCCGGCATGGAAACTTGCTGCGAATGCCACCACAAGTGTGCGCAGGCCGTTTGCCAGTTCGCTCAAAGCGGAGTAGCTTATTGACATGCTTCGAGTAATCCAGCTTAAAGGGACACTAAAGTGAGAAATTATTTCTTCTGCATCAGTAAATTACCGTTCTATAACACCAAAAACACCACTCTTGCAACGATAAGATGTTTGGTAAGCCAGCAAAACCGCAAGAACGAAATGCGGGTGGCGACGCCTACTTAAGTTCCCGCACCTGGGGGCTGTGACGTCTTGGATTTTGATGGCATCTTCTAGGGCCTACTAATTATATATAGCGGTAGAGATTGACTACATTGTGTTCTAAAAGAGTGAAATATTAAACATGGCAAGTTTCGGGAACCTTTACTCAGCCAACGCGGCCCAAATGCGAAAACATAGTTTGGAATCCCTGACGTCACACTGACGTAGCGGCGTCGGGGTTTCGGCACGAAATTCAAATGCTGATACTTGGACCTTCATTTCCTCGTCTAATAATCAAACTATTTTTTTGAAATGACTGCCTGCAGGGTTCTCCAAACAATGCTTCATTAGTCCAAACTGATTTATTGTTTCGCTTTAGTGTCCCCTAGAAATGCACGCGCTTTGATCAGGACTGGGAGAAATTTTGATTCAAGTGATAATTAGAGCAATGCAGCTTCATTATACTAACGAGGGTTTACTGCACTCTTCATGGCCAGAAATAAATGTGAACAAGTTGCTTTAATTTTCTTTGATATGAAATGGTGTTCGGACTTAGCGGGGTTAACTTTATCTGTCTCTGCATTCACTGGCAAAAAAGAAAGAAGCACCTGTTTCCAGAAAACATGTGATGCCTTACTCTTCTACATAGTTCTTGCAAAGCTGCATTTGCCTCCAGCCCTTCAAAGCTTAAAGGGACACTAAAGGCAAATATTAAGTCGCGCTAAAGTGACAGATTAGTGCTTGGGAATCTGTAAGGCATCAATATTATCGCGAAGAGGGTCTCAGTAATCGAGAAACTGAGGTACATGCAGGACATGATTAGAGAATCCCCCGGGACATTCAAGCACTTGTCCGATGACGAAGGCACTCCTTACTTAAGTTCTGTCACTAGTACTCAACCCCTCGTTGCAAAAAGACATCATTGTATTGCATTGGAAGAAGAAATAAAATGCTACTTATCCAGTTCTATTTTATTTTTAGAAAAAATTAAACTAACCGAAATTGCTCTTAACAACAGTGCGGGCGGTCGAGAGGTTTCGTTTTCGCTCGACTCCCCGCCACCCACGCTTTTGCGTTTCAGCAGTTTAGTTATCGCATAGTGCTGTGCTGGTTTTGCTGGCTTGTGAAACTTGCACAAACTGTAAGTAGCAGAGAATTCGACTTCCATGTTATGCCACAGGATGCACAAACGGTCTACGCCACTTGACCAAAAAGCAGTTGCAGCGGCGAATCCACCACTCTGTCTCAGCTCGGAGCCGCCGTATGTCGGGCACCGTTTTACTCACCGACGGCAACAAAGGGTGGTGATGGCGTTTGCGACATCACCACTCCCCCGGTTCGGTGGGAGATTTGAATTTAGAAAAGGGTATTCGGACTCTTCAGATGCAATGTTCTCGTAAACTAACTCCTTTCTTGGCACGAAACAAGAGCTGCGATGTTTCTGGAATGGTATTGAAACACTCCATGTTGACTTCTTGTTTGCCTTTAGTGTGTCTTTAAAGCTGTATGAGCCGCTGCGTTTTTGCATAAGTGAGTACGTCTGTTCTGCCCAATTACCTAGGCTGTCAGATTGTCCAAGTGGCACGCATGTTATGATGCTATCAAGGTGAACACTAACAAGCAACACGAAATAACTTTCAGGCAGGGAAAGTATTTTTTAAAAACTTGTACTCTTTTTGGCACAAAATTGCTGGTTAATAGCAGAGAAAATGAACCTTAAGTTCTTGTCTCCCCATTTTTTTTAATTTTGCATCACACTTTAGTGCCAGCATGTAGGTGTGTGTGACACCATGAATTTTAAAACGTGCTTTCATATTTGGGCCATTTGGGCAAAGGAAAAGTTCTCGAGACTTAAAGGGACAGACAACCGCTCAGAATATCAATCAAGATAACCCCGCTGATATGATGACTCACTATTGTAGTGGCTAAAACAAGCCATTTTTTTCTGATTGAAGGTGGATTTACGTTTTTGATTCTTCACTAAAAGCCGCGAGAAATGACCTTTGGTGCCCCACGCAGCCAAACTATGAAGATGCATAAGAGGCCTATCACGTGACCTACTATTAGCGTACGCGCATCTTGATCTTTTTATTTAGTATTGAAATGCAGTACACTATCTTCTGTTATAAGTTCTTTCTAACTTGCAATGGGCAGGTAGGCCTTCGTTTGTAGTGAGTAGAAAAGTGGCGCTGCCTTCACCTTCATTTTGTATAAGTTGACTTGCCTCCTCTATTAACAGAACAACAACGATGGAAGCCAGCCAGCCGTGACGCAGGCGTGTACTTGGGCGAAAACGCGGTACAAACATAAGAAATGTCTGTACAACAATGCGAACTTATTGTACTAGCTTCCTATTGTCAAAAGTAGTTGAAAAGGTCAAAGCGTAAATGGTTAATCACAGTTACACTCACTCCTATGAAAGCAGAACGATGGGCAGCTTTCATAATTTGTGAGGCGGGCTATCAACATCATTGCTCTTGCTTCTCAGTGTTGCTGGATTAGGAAGTCTTGATTCTTTTTAGAGGCTGCTCAGATTGAAAAATTCTGCTTACTAAATATCTATGCGCTTTTGGAAGTAACCGCTGCAGAAGTAAACACTAACGAGGGTGAGCTTTGCGTTGCGCCATAAAAAACTAGGTCCTTAAAAGTAGGTTGCGAGTCCCTTTAAAGGGAGGTCAAACATATGCGATTGTTTTTGGTGAACAGAGGGCTACATTTATGCTCAACGCTATGTTCCCAACTTTTTTTTTTCTTGTCACCTCTAATCGTAGTAGTCAAAGGTATGTTCCATTTCCATATGGAGGCATTGTGACCGAAAGAGTTACTCTCAACTGCTACATCAGTATCTTATTTCTTAATCGTAATCTCAATAATAACGCACACTGCCTGTATCAAAAGTAGGCCTATCATTTTCCATTCCATCACGCGTTGTGCTACCCTTAGCTAATGATAGCGATCCTGCATAAACTTTGCTTTGTAGCTAGTTAATTTGTAACTGGTTCATTTAGAATGCAATGCATGCAACTCCTGATAAACAGTTGAATTTATCCAAGGAGATGCCTTCAGAATTCATGACATCACAGCAAGTCGGTGCAGGGCGTCATCAGGCGTTTCTCATTTCGGGTTTTTTCTTCCTTACGAAGCCTCCTCTCATAACAGTGGCGGTGTTGCTGTTTCAGAAGCATAGCTTACTGATGTAGCTTAATATTCCTCACTGTCGCTTGAACGTCTCGTGCTTCTGTGCGGAAGCTGCTACGTGTTCCAGGATGCTCAGTTTAGTTAGGCTAATCATATGACATGGCCTGTGCATATGTGGAATGTCAAAATGTGTGTATTTAGCTCCTGAACTATTTCTACCAATAGCTCTGTCAACTACAGGCGACTTAAACGAAGCCTGGAAGTGAAGTCTGGGTATCATATGGGTATAGGCTCACGTTAAGGGCCTCGCCTTCTTCACCACTCGGAGCCAGTCAATTACTTTTGCCATGCTCAGTTTGATACCTCAATATCTCATACAAGAAATTTTTGCAAAGCCCATAGTAAGGTTTCTGGCACACTGGAGGGAGGTATCAGTTGTTGGATATTCAGAAAGCTAAGTAATTATTAATTGGTACAACAACTCATTCTAACTCAAAGAACAGTTCATTGTTTTTGGGGTGCCATGGCCAGAAATCAAAGTGAACAAGGTATAATTTCTGTTGATGTGGAAATGGTGTTTAGGCATTGTGGGACTAAATTTGGTTGCAAATTTTTTTGATGTAGGCCATGCACAAATAGTAAGTGAATAAATCTTTATTCACTTTCAAGAATGGGCGTGCTTGTGACCATACCGTGTACTCCATTTTCTTCACAACAAATTGGACTTTTGCCACTGCAGAACGCAGGCCACTGGCCTAAAGTTTTCGTTTTAGTCAACCTTGGTGGGCACGTGGCAGTCGTAAAAAGCTGGAGAGAATGCAAACGGTAGAAACTGCATTCGCTGCACTGATATTCATGACACGTCTTGTACAAATAGAGTCCGAAAAATGCGATAAGCCATCATTTGGCGTGAATCAGGGCCGCAAATAAGTCCAAGCTTGTCCAAAAAGTTGGTCTGTGATTGTATAGCCCAGGATATAGGGTGTCTGCACAGAGCGGAAAGCCAGTGAACTTTTTTTCATGTTTATCATCGACAAAAAGGTTAGTTTTTCCCCCAAGGCATGTGGGAAACTGGCAGACGTGCAGTGATCATCATGTAACTTCACACTTATTCTGCGATGTGTTGATACCGGCTGTCTGAACAAAACTTCGCTACGAATAAAAATTTGAAATAATGGACAGCTTTATCTTTGCGTCAGGGTACTCACATTGCATCTGTGGGTGTTGGTCATACTAGTCATGGGTGTTTCTAATTCTGCACAAATAATTAAGTGCAATTAGCTAACTATTATTCACTTTATTTTTATGGTGTCAATACAATAGTTGTGAAACATGCAGAGAAATGACCAAAAGTAGCATTTAAATCGATCTATAGATTTTGTCGGGTCCTTTTTATGGTAACGAGGAAATCCCACGAAATTCAGTAGAAAGAGAACAAAAAAAAAAAAGAAGAAAAAGCTCCATCGCAGCGTGTTTACATGCTCGAGATTTCAGCATTCTCAAACGTAAACCTCTTCAACTATGAACTTCCAGCGCATATCTTTGGTCTTTGTCAAATGCGAAGCTGCAGTGGCTGTGGTTCGAACGGGAGTAAAACGCAGTGCACTAGTTGACAAGGTTTATGTTTGAGACTCCTGATACTACTGGCACGAGGGCGCCATGCCACGTGGTATGTTTAACAATTTTTGCTGTTTGTCTTTTTTCCTGGTCGGAAAGAAAGACAACATGAAACCTAAGTTGCTTTAAACACTGTAATCTGTCATTCTTTTCACACCCATCACAACCTTTGCATTGACACATTATCGACTAAGTTAGTTAAAAGAAACTTACCTAATTAAACCTACATTTGTGCACGAAAGAAAAGAAGAATGAAAAGAAAATAGTTATGACAAACAAGAACAACACTAACAAAGCGAGCATGATTCTGGTAAAGCCATTCATTATTCATTTCCTGGCCTTACTTAGTTGGTACAGCCAGTGTGGAACTTAATACTCTTCTGCAAAGTCCAATAATGAACACCTTTTCTTTTTATCTGCCTGTATTTCACTTGTATGGTGTGCTTTATCAAGTTGCTCCAAATGTGCTTCAATATAGCAAATTTTTTGTTCCTGGAGCTGCTCCAAAACGCCCTTGGCTGCTTTCACCCCTAAATGTATGCATCAGCAAATTTGGTGCTGTGAGTGTGCAAGTCCCACAGCTCTTGTAGTAAACATTGTAATTGGCATTTTCTTTTTTTTTTTCGCTTTTCTCTTTCTTGCTGTCTCTACTTTCTTCTAAGCTGTAAATTTTTTTTTGCCCGACTACTTTTCTCCTCCCTGCTGGCCGATGTTCAAGTGTCACCCCATCGGCTACGTAGTTAGGTAGTGGCCAGCAGAATTCTCTCCTTTTTTATTCTTCATACAGTAAGCAGCAAAAATAAAAATCCAATTCCCAGCTAGGAGCACCAAGCTCAGAGTGATGTTGTTTGGGCTGGCCTCTTGAACGATCTCCCACATGTGTCTCTCCTCATCCTTGCACAGATAAACCGACCCTTGGCAATGCGAAAGGAGAGCATCCAGACTCGCAAGCGCAAGCCCAAAAGCAAGAGCACTCCCGATGGCAAAGGGCCATCCGGACCCGAAAACCTTTGCATTTCCACTAAAGTGGAGAAGGAAGAGCCTTTAGGTAAGTTATGCTCCTGCCTCAACGGTGCCCAACCTTTTATGACAAAAGCCTTGAAATTAAGTGAACGTGAAGTGAGCAATAGAGTCAAACCCGTTTATAACAAACACAGACATAATTAATTATCGGATATAACAAAGTAACTCTAAAGTGGTTCTTGCCCATGCCAACATCGACGAATATAAATGCTTGTAGCGAACATTGGATCCATCTTCACAGAGTGGAATGGTTGCCCAGGCTTGGGATTGTCGTTTTCGTTCGGCATCGCAAGAACGTCCTCCGTCAGTGGTCATTTCGCACCGGCACCGTTTATGTTCTCGTTGCTGTTCCCTCCAGCGCTCCTCATACGCATGCTGTTTTTCAGGTGTATGGACTATATGTGTCTACCCCATCGATAACACAGCTGTTTTTAGTGCCGATAGCTCTCCTGCTTATATACTGCAATAACCTTGATGTCACGCTATTTTTAACGGCGAGCATACCAATCTGTTTTGCATTTTGACATCTGCACCGCCGCACTGTGCCCGTACATGATCACACACAAAGCAAACAATGAAACTCATTGTGTATGGTTTTGTTAGAAATCACTAAGTTCGTTTTTGTTGCCGGACGCCGAAAAAACTACGGAAGGTTAGTCATATGCAGCTTTCGCTGTAAAAAAGAGAAAGCGACAAACAACAAGATGTTGTCGGCTGTATGCAACTTAAATGCGGAAGAGAACTAGAGGTGTAGTAAACGAAGCCAACAGAAAATGACACCCAGAAAAGATGCCATAAGGTGTAGCATCTTTTCAATTAGGCCAGTTGGCTGCTCCTAATTTCATATAGTGATATGCGAAGCCTACGGTTAAAAGAGATTTCACATCCACCGCCGTGCCCTTTAAGCTGTGCTGGCTAGCACTTCCATGCCTGGATCTTGTGCGAATACATGAAATGTACAGGAAAGCACATGGGAAGGCTGTTTCCATAGTAGCTTAGTGGTAGACCACTGCGTGCATAATGTGAAAGTCGTGGGTTTTGGTCCTCCTTCGCAGAAAATTCATTTCATTCATTTTCTCTTTCCTCATTATTTTTACATTTCACTTAGAAGCAGCTGCTACTTTCTCTTTATCTTTCCTGGTTTCATTGTCTGCTGTCTTCATGTGGTTGTGATGAACAAAAGAAGTCGCAGTTTCTTCCAAAAGGCGAAGCATAGATAGCAATAGCAAATTAGTAGACAGCTAAATGAAGTAACGATGGCAGCTTTATCGGCCGTATAAACGTGTAAATACAGTCGAACCTCCATATATCGAACAGCGCGTTGATCGCAAAATAGTTCGATATAGCCAGAATTCGATATGTAAAATCACGTAGAAAACGCGTCAAAAACTAGCGCAAATCAATCAATGAACCAATCGTGGCGCAATAGATACTCACATGAAGCTTCAAACAAAGTATTTATTTAGTTCGCTGAAAGTACTGAAGCAGCGTAGCCTGCTTCATATTGGCAACCGCGTGCTTGACCACAGCGTCCTCAACATAGTCCAAACGGTCCACAAGAGACAGTCCAGTGCCTTCTATTGCGCCGCAGTAGCGGCGTACAACGGCCAAAGCAGCTACAGCCTCAGTTGCAGTCGGGAGCGGGGCAACATCAGCGCTTGGCGGATCAGCCTTGGCAGCGTCTTCGTTTGGCCGCTCAGCAGTCACTTCTGCCGCGATCTCCACGTCTGTTAACTCCGCCACTGTTCCGGTGCTGTCGTCACCGCCAACGAAGTCCGCAATGCACATGATGTGTGGCTCAGCACCGACAAAGCGCTCCAACTGGCTCCAAGGCCGCCTCGATCACGCGCGCACGGCGGGGGCAAGCCTCGCCGTGCGCACGTGGTCGAGGTGGCTTGCCCCACCGTGCGCGCATAGGTGCACGCTGTAGGGGGTTGAGGACGGACTTCGGGATGAAAAAACAAACTTGGGAGGGTTTATTTTACATTATATACAGAGAGGTGAGAGTCAAGTAACAGACGTACAGTCATTACGGGCCGGCAGCAACTTGGACGCTGCGGCCCGCGGCAAGAAGTTCGAGAGAGGTCAATCAGGGAATGCTTTGGTCGCTCTGGAATGCTTCTTTTAAACCCTTCGAGGACTGGAAGTCGCGTCATGTTTGGCCAATGGGAGAGTCCGTTCAGATGACGCCATTTTCAGCCAATGGTTGGCGCCCGTGTCGTGGTGTCACACCCGGCGGCACGGCCCCCTGTGGTAGCAAATGCCTTCTTCAAAGGCGAAGAAGGGGGACGATTGGGCTCCATTGTCCGAGGGCCCACCTGCTCCCGGTGGTACGGCCTCGCTGTGGTAGCAAATGCCTTCTTCAAAGGCGAAGAAGGGGGACGCTTGGGCCTTCCCGGTATATCACAGCCGTCCGGTTGTCACGGCGCATTACCGCCGTCAGGCCGTCCCGGCACAATACCGCCGTCTTGGTTTGGCACCCACTTTACTTTCAACAGTGCCGGGCTATCCCCTCGCTTTCTGGAAGAGTCAAGCAGAGAATAGCTACCGGCGGCGTACGAACTTGTTTGCACGTGAACTTGTGACCTTCAACTTGTTTGCTCGAGCGCTCCTCTGGAATGTGCTGCGATTCGATGTGGTCTGGGGAACTCGAAGTAGGCACAGGAAACAGCTCCATATCTAACAGCGCGTGATCGAGGCGGCCGCACTGGCTCCAAGCCGCCGCGTGTGTACGCCGCTACGTTCAAATGGCGCCCTCGGCGCAACCGATGTGGGCAGCTGTCGTACGCAGCAGTCTGGAACGCCGATCCCGCCGCCGCTATCTTCGAGAGTGTTGCGGGAAAGCTCGCCTCCTGTCAACAGAGCGCACTTGGTCTGGGGCGGCGGAGTTCGATATATCCATTTTACATCCGGCCCCGCTCGAAATAAAGAATTAAAAATGCATGCGATTTTCCATGTGATATAGAAATTGTTCGATATACGCAATAATTCGATATATCCGTGTTCGATATATCGAGGTTTGACTGTATTTACTAACGAAATTAACCAACATGGTGTCATGCGCGCACAAGAAAACACGAACACATCTTGCTCGTTGACCATGCAGACTTGCTGTCATAACGCTGTGGTGAGAAAGCGGGGCAGCAGCAGCAAGCTAATTGATCGTCATGCTGCCTTGCTTCAGTGCAAACCAAGCGGCAAGCTTATCCGAAGCTATCAGCACTCGGCACATTCTGTCCCTATCACAGATCGCTTTCAAGATAGGGCCCGCGCGGCTGTACTTATACGTAGCCACCTCCAAAGTAGAGCCCCCCCCCCTTGCTTTGCACACAATAGAAGGCGGCACGCTTGTCCTCCCTTACACGCGCAAGATTTGGCCGTCATCATCGGCTCACTCTTGCACGCTTTCACTCCTCGTACAGCAAATGGGGCACAGCGAGTTAGTGGGCTGGGGCACCCGCCGAGGTTACGGCCAAGAGTTCTTGCCTCTCGGCGGCTTCCTTGGCCCACTGGACTGCCCAGAGTTCGTCTCCCAGGTTCGAGCTGAGCAGCGCGGCTTGCCATCGCAGGCGGAGGCTGTCAATAGAGGCTGCACTCGCATTGTCCTGTATTTAGTCCCTGGCATTCCCACAGCATGTGTTCTAGCGTGGCTCTGATGCCACACACTTTGAATCTATCTGTTGTGTATGCCTGGATAAGTAGCGTGCATTAGTATCGGGCTCTTGTACGATTTGGTTTGTAATTGTCACCATTGGACAGCTTGCGATCTAGCGAGTCGTAGATGGAGCGGGGGGTAAGTGCATCTTTGCATCTTGTAATAGTTGGTGATGTCGTTGAACCTGGTCATTCTGCCTTCCCATTCCCAACATCGTATGGCTCTGTCGAGGGGTCTATGTTCGTCGCAGCTCGGAAAGTCAGTCCTCGAGCTATGGTGTGTGCCACCGTGTTAGGGTTGCCCTCTCCCGTTGAGTCGGTGGTGTGGGCAAATGGAGTATAAAATACTTTTTGAATAATTAATAGCCATTTTTTCACAATAGCTATAACACCACGTTCACATCCTTGTATTAAACATTACCGATATTGTGTAATTACATCGCACATTATCAAGCGTTAAGTTATGGGCACAAATGGAGCATTTGGAGCCAGTAAGCAGTTTGTTTGCACGTACACAGCTCATAGGAGAGTGTGAATGACCGCTGTATAGCCAGTAAAATGTCTGGCTTCCCGAGTGATGCAGCCTGATCCATTACGTAAGTTCTGAGGTTTTATGTCTACACTGTGGCCACCACGGAGTTACCATTTATTTCACTTTTCCTGTGATTTTACGCTTGATTGCACTCAGTTCTGAAATAATCGAAAGCTGTTGTAAAAATATTCACATTTATGAGTACTGAATATTTTATTTGAAGACCGAATTGAATAGGGCACTATTGTAACCACTTTCTGAGTTTGGAATATTTTCACGCTCTTTATACTTTAATAGAGACCTGTTGACAGTGTACGAAGGACTACATAAAGCATGATGCTTTGCTGGGCTGGATTGTGCGTTGACAGGATGGGAAAAAAATAAGGGCAATTGGACTGCCTTGTATCCCTCCTTTCTTTTTCCTCACTTTTTGTGCTACTTTCCAATGTGTCAATACATAAATCATGTGCGGCAGTTTAGGGCAGTGAAACGCAAAGAGCAACCTCTTGGAGTTGTTCTCATTCCCCCCCCTCCTTGTTCACAGAGCCAAAAGGATCAGAGGATGAAGAAGCCCTGCAGCGACTGGCTTTGTGCTCGTCAACTCATTCTACAAGCAGCACCTCTTCGCGCTCCTCACTGAGCATCCTCCCCATCCAGGACAGCAAAGGACCCTGGAACGCATACGACGATTACGAAGGCACCAGTCACAGTGATGGTGGCACGGACAAGAACTCTGACCCTGCCCGCATAATGGATCTGGCCTCCCAAACGGGGCCAATGTCTGGCCAACATTGACCGACGTAGGTCCCGCATGGCCTCCCGCCAACGTCGGACATGCATTGGCCCTGCATATTGTGCTGCTAAAGATGATGAAGTCTTCGGCCGTGCTGTGCATAATTCGGGCTCTGCATCTCAACTGCTCTCTCCTTGTCTCGTTTCTTGAAGAGTTTCAGAATTTTCTCTTCCCCCCCCCCCCTCTTTTCAATTTTAAAGCGTGATGCATTTTTGAGCAGCACTTTTGTGCGGTGAGAGTGAGGCGTGTGTGTGTTTGTGCACGTCTATGCATGTGTTTTTATTTGTGTGTATGTGTGTGTGTGCATGTATGTGCCCGCGTTCCTGCGAGGAAGGATAGCAGCCTAGCCACTGCAACTGCCTCTTTAGTTTTTAGGGTTTTTCTTTTTTTTTTCTGCCTGTGTTCACATTGTGTTCCTTGTTGAACATATTACCTTAGGCACTGTCTTATAACGTTTATGTTATGGCAGTGTGCTACATACCATTTGGTTGTGGGAGCGTTTTAGAAGGCTCTTCCATGTGAGCGTAGTTAGCACCATATAGCGATGTTTGCTAAAAGTGAAATTAGTGTTAAGCATAGCTTGGCACTGCACAAACTGTCCTGGTATGTATAGTGTTTGTTTTCACCTAGTTAGTCTGCGGTTTTGTTGAAGGACCTTTTCTTCGAACGTGCGGTGTGTGCATTGTGTCTACAGACAGACTTTAGGACTCTAACGACATCTTTAGTGAGTGCGTTAGTGAGTGACTGTAATTGCTTTTAGCTGAGAAGGGCAGCATTTTTCTGAGTGGATTTGTGAAGCCTTGGCAACTTGAGGCTCAGAATTGTTGCCCGGGTGCACCGCCACGCCACTTCCTCTGGCTTGCTGAACCATTTCGCACGCTTTGCAGGCAGCGGGCGATGCCGTGACAGCCATGCTTGGCACTAGAACATTTTTTTTTCTCTAACCGTGCACCCTGTGTTGCCCCTTTTGTCATGCCTAGTTTTTGCTTTGACTGATGGTTTTCGCACCGCCACCAGAACATATCCTCAACTGTGATTTTGTGCGGGGGGAAAAACCTGGTGGGAGCCTTGAAACAACAAACAGCATGTCATGTGCATGCTTCAAAAAACATCGCAGCTCTTTTCTGGCACATCACACACACAGGTGCTGTTGGCAGCTGTGTCATTTGCTCTCGCATAGCTGTGGCTGACCTATTTTTTATTTATAAAGCACAGCTTTTAGGTGCCCGTTCCTGCGGCGAGTGTAGATGTTGTCCTATTGTTTAGCCGAGCGAACGAGCTCAGCGGAAGGTGAGAGCGAACGCATAGCTCAACAGGGGATGGAAAAATTGGCGGCAGCAAAGAGGCACGAGGAAGAAAGCGGAGAAGAAGGTGTAGCGATACCATGAGGTGGAAAGTGGAGGAGGGTATGGCGAAAGTGTGAGGAGAAAAACGTAGTGCTGCGCAAGACTTGCGACAATGGCTACAAGAGGGAGCCAGAGGAGTGCGCCATTTTCTGTTCACCGACCGCACGCGACAACCGCGTCGCACGGTACCATGTATGAAAACAAGCACTGCATGAGTAGAGGTCTGTCTGCGTCAACTGCTGTGAATCGCGCCTGCGCGTCACCCACGCGTCGCCTACACGCTGCCTGTCGTGATCTCCCGATCAATGAGGCAGTGGCGTCACACTGCACTTCGTTTGCAATGTGCCGCACGAGACAGATTGTCCTCGCCAGCCAGTATAGCGCGAAATGAAAACACGTATAGAGCTGCGCCAAAATTTTGCTTTAGGGAGTGTGGTAATCGTCGGTGAATCTTTTTTTACCTGATGTGCGCTGTAACATCTAGTAATTAAAGAAAATTCCTGAATGGGCTAGTTGTTTCGACATTATGAACGCTGTTGTGCAAAACGACGAAGGGACAGGACTTCGCGAGGAAAAGAACAGATGACACCTGAGCGCAAACTAAGATATGCAAAGCGACGAAGGGACAGGACTTGAGCGAGAAAAGCAACACGTCACCCGAGCACAAACTAACTGTTGTTAGTTTGCACTCTGGTGTCCTGTTTTTCTCGCTTAAGTCCTGTCCATTCGTTGCTTTGCACAACAGTGTGAATTACTTGTAACACATAGATTTTTTTCTTTCTTTTCTTTATTGTACCACTAGGGCTCCCCGAGGACAGTTATCTCATGTATCAACTAACTCAATGTGTGATGCACTGTATCTCTGAACTGTTCATCGCGGGGGGACACTTTTCTTGTGTTTTTTTCACAGTGTGCATGCGAGCGTGTGTAAGTGTGTGTGTGTGCGTGCGTATGTATGTGCGCATAGCGTGATGCCGAGTCGCAAAATAATGTGTTTATAGAGATTTGTGGCAAGCATAATAGTATATTGCCTTATGCCTCCAATGTGTTGCTAAGCTGACACTGGTATGGGACAGAATCACCTTTAACTTTCATCCGTAGTGATTGCACACGAGGAAGCCAGGCCGTTGCCGCAGTTACTATGATACTTTGTACAACGTGCATACAATAATGTTGTTTTTTTTTCGAGCTTAGATCGGGAAGAGGAACTGCACATGTCTGCATAAATATTATACCCCTGAGGAGCATACTGTAGCGGCACAATAAAGTTTCTCAACAGCGACCAGCACCGCAAAAGCCGGCACCAGCAAGTGCTATGTGTTGTGACCTATTTCCTGCATATGTGGCACTTTTTTTTTCTAGTGTTTTCTGAGCGTTTTTTTCTTTCGTATTTCGGTCTTCACGTTGCAGTTACTACAATTATGAGCACGGTGCTCGGTAAATACTCACACCTGGTTTCTTGTGATAGCTCCAAGCTTTGTAGCAAAGAGAGAGAGAGACAGAGAAAAAAAAACTGTACTAAAGTTAATCGCCAGTTTTTTTTTATATATTATTATTGCTCCAAATGTACTTTATTTATCAGTACTTGTAGCTAGGCTCGTCGCAAGTGCCTTCATTTCGAGGCTGCTTGAAGAGCATCTCCTTTTTAGCTCGTCCCCGTTATTTGTATTTTCCCTTTGGAGGTTAAATGCATCGACGTACCGCAGAGATTTCACATTTTGCATCTCAGATGTGTGCTTTTACGCGGGAGTGCACCCAACGCATGTTGTACTTGTAGCCTCATCTGCTTCTCTCTTGTGTACCTGCAACATTGCCTCATCCATGTGTTGCAATTTGGAAGTCACCTTTAGGTTGATGGTTTTACTTTAGTTGCTGAGTATATTTATAATAAAACATATTATTTCACCATGTATGTTTCTTTTGTTTTGTTTCCATTGTCTTGTTGGCTTGGCATGAACAATACGTTCCTGTCCGTTATATATCAGGAGCGGTCATGTAGTTCCAATCACCGTCATCGTGCCCTGCCATGGGCTCAATGTGAATCCCTCTGGCATTGGAGATTAAGGACGACTGCTCGTGCTTCGACTAATTTTCCCGATGGACGCTGCCATTTTTGTTACAGTATACACTACAGTACGTATATACAGTACTGATAGTACTGTATATGCAGCCATAGTACTGATATACAGTACTATGGCTGTAAAGTTCTGTTCATTGCTTATAAATGCCTCGATTCCTTTAAGAAACACTAGAAGAGTCCATGTGATAGCGTGCGTGTTCTTATGATACTGTTCAAACTATATTTGCTCATAGTCTGTGGAGATTAACTATGACCGTAAAGCAGTGGGATAGAGAGATTCATGGTTTCTAGAAGTCTCTGCATTAAAATGTCGTCGTTCTGTCTTCATGACAAAAAAAAAACAAATGCAAAACACGAACTTGGTTGAGAAAGACCCTCCCAGCCAACACTGCTGTTTTGCGACATTCAGTGTCGCAAAACATCGCCACACGTAGCAACTTGCTTTTATTAGTTGCCTCTTTCTGCAGGGCACAGTGCGCTACAAGAAATAGCTCCGTGACCAAGATTGTTCCTATAGTAAAATTTTCTTATTGAATATGGATATCATTCAGGAAAAGTAGATGTTGAAAGAACACCGCTGTCTTCCTGTGTCTTAACGTTTCACCTAACATTTTTTGTTCTATTGCTCTTTGCATGGTCCTTAACTTGTTTTCGATCTTTGTCAGTCTCCAAGTTTCTGCCCCATATGTTAACACCAGTAGAATGCATTGATGCTTCCAGTCAGGATCTGACAATGTCTGCCGAATGCACTGCAACAAATTTTGATTCTACTGTTAATTTCCTTCTAATGATCAGGGCCCCTGTGAGTAATTGACTTAGGTAAACATACTCCTTCACAGACTCTAGAGGCTGACTAGCGATCCTGAACTCTTGTTCCCTTGCCTGGCTATTGATCATTGTTTTTGTCTTCTGCATATTAATTTTCAACCCCACTCTTACACTCTCTCTGTTAAGGTCCTCACTCGTTTGTTGTAACTCGTCCCCAGTGTTGCTGAACAGTACAATGTCATCTGCAAATCAAAGGTTGGTAAGATATTCGTCGTTGATCCTTACTCCTAAGCCTTCCCATTTTAATAGCTTGAACACCTCTTCCAAGCACGTCGTGATTAGCATTGGAGAGATTGTGTCTCCTTGTCTATATGTACTTCACACACACAGTCGTCACCGCACCATAGTTACCTTGACCATGTCTGGGTGGACATGTAGTGCTGCCGTCTCCGTTCGTACCTCACTGCGAGAAATGTTGATTTGTATGGCATCAAATGATCTATGACACCTTCATCTGACTTTCAGAGCATGTTTTCCTGTAAGACTTGGTGGTGTCCCTCGAAAGGTATGAGGTTTTATTTACAAGGTCACTGGCTTGGTAATATATCTGGCATTTCTGTAACGAAATTGAATCTGTTGATAACTGTTTTCTCGTTCGGTCGCTGATTTGTTACTTAAAGAAAAAAAATTCTGACGGTAACCATTTCAGGATGACCACCGACGTTAATACAATTTGCATTAAAGCAATGTAGTGACATTGCTTTTTCCACATACCGGTATCTCCACATACCGCTGAAACATGCAATGTATGAGGCGTGTACTGCAGCCGTGGTTCTCTGGCGTTTCTCCTTGAACCATGCGATGCCATCTAGCAATTGCGCCGCAAAGTCCGATGGAGGCGCATGTAATATATGTTGAGACGAGGTTGCGTGAATGTGTCCAATGCGGGTTCAATTCTACCCAGCACCAGAGAAATTTTAAATGATTTATTCTTTAATTGAAGAGTGGTGTATACCTATTGACGCATACCCATTGGTCTGAGTTTGAGCCCGAGAGGATCATTTAAGAGTGGCCAAGAGAGGTGCATGCTCAGTGATGCCATGTTTTATATAGATGGTGTCTCAAACACGGCAACCAGGCTCAAGGTGTTCCCGCCTCTGCGATCACTTCTGGTGCATGCAGCCTGCAGAAGCATATACAGCCTTCGAGAACTGGTTTTATTACTCGGATATAAGCGTCAGTGCAACCATCATTATGTGTAACACTTTTTGGTTTTAGTGGAGAGGAATTTAAAAGATGAATACGCTTGTAAGCTTCTTAAATTACATCCTTTTTTTCTTGTTGCGCCAGTTGGCGTTTGGGAGGAGAACTAGGTGTTTACATGATCGTGATGTACTTCCAAGGGTTTTTTTTTTTTTCCAGCTCGCTTCGTAGGCCGCCCTACATCAGCCCTCTGGCACGCATTTCACTCCGCATTGGTCATCCCCTGCAGGTTGCCCGTCCATGCACCTACGCCCGTCCTACGTTTGTTGCATCATTCTTTCCTTGACTTGCTCAGCCATAACCTGGAATGGCTTTCCACATGACGTCACTTCAACCACTTGTCCATCTACATTTTCTGATTGTATACCTGCCGTATTTAAGCAATAAATTTTTTTGTATATGTGATTACTTATACCTATACCTCCCCATTATGTAATACCCCAATATCGGGGGTCCTTAAGGTAATACAGTCATGTGATGTGTTGAAATTTCCTATTTCGAAGGCCATGGTATGTGTTACTCTTCAGTTCATAAGTTACACTTATGAAAGTTGCGGCAGGTACAGTCGACGAGAGCTGCTATGGCCCCAAGAAGAAAAACAATGTAAGTACGTAAATTGCTCTGGTGAGTCGGGGGGGGGGGGTTGTTGGTATGCTGCATGGAGGAAGAAAGTCCTTGCGTGCAGCTACGTACCCATGCAGGTTCGGAGGTTGCAACCTACGCCTTCTGCAGACAGTGAGGAGTTCGGCATGGAGCTGGTGAACAGCTAGACGTGGCGGCCTCGAGGTGCACTTTTGCATGATGAGCCAATAAATACGAGAAAGCACAAGTTGGCCACTATAGCTAGCTTGACACATCTTGAGCAGGCTAGAAGCAGCTAGTTTACCCTAGCTGTAGTTTACCCATTTTCAAGATGGCTAGCACTTGGTGGCTCTGAGCTATATACACACTAGTGATTGTGAAAACATTTAGTTAGAAAAGATATGTCAAAAAATTTCGAAGCTCTGGCTAGCGTTTGATGTCTCCAAGTCGTACATTTCCAGCCAATGTGAAGACTGCAATTACTCAGAAAAAGGGTCACAATTTCGAACGGGCACTGCGAGGAGGATCCAGGGCAGCCTCAACGAATTGTAGGGGGGGGCTAGTCGAGACGATAAATTTTGCAAGCGCAGAAGTTGCCGGTTTACTCAGGAAAATGTTAGGGAATAATTGCGTTGATAGGGCATACGAAACCCCTTGTAGCGTAGTCGTGCAACTGTATGTGTTCCCCCTATGAGAGCCCGGAAACTGGTTTTTTATATATTTCCTACGCATAGAGTATGCTTAGAGTGCCTCGATGCGCGCCTACGCACGTTTCAAAGCGCGCACGTCCGCCGGTTCAAATGTGAAGAAACAATAACGGAATGCTGCGACTTGTAGCCTGCGAAGACGACGCACAATTTAAAATGTACATGAAGAACAAGAAAAAATAAAATATATGCTGTGCGTTAAAGTTGTTTTGAAGTAAAAATATTTAAGCGTGAGAAAAGATTAGGTACGCCTTATTCAAGCGCAGCGCAGGGGACGCCACATGCAACGATGCCTCTTCGCGCGTTTTTTGCCACCGATTTTGAAACCATGTTGCGCCATGTCGAAACTTTCGTCCACTTTCGGCAGCGGTGGCAGCTGTTTGTTCGTGCTGTGACTTTTTGAGTGGAGAATTTAGGATCGTGTTCGCAAGAACGGCAGCAACACCGCTTCATTTCGGTTCGGTAACTGGCTTTATTGCTTCGTATCGATTCGGTAAGTTTTTTTTTTTTCTTTTTGCTTCATGCAGTTATTGAAGGTGCCAGTATAAGATTGCATTCTCCCCCCCCCCCCCCCCCCTTTTTTTTAGGTTTATTAGCAGCATTTTCCGTTCGTTTGCCTCTTTGCAACATGATATATGGTACAGGCTTTGAGGCTAGCTACCACGGGAGCTGCGTAATTCTGTTACCGACTCTATATCATGCACTGTATGAAAACATGATCGTGTAAATAACTTGCAGGCTGTGACTACAGACGAAAAATAAGCAAAATAACAAAAATTTCGCACGATACACGCATCAACACCTTTTATTGACTTTAAAGATTGGGGAGAAAAACCTGCCAATGGCCCCACATTTAGCTCATGAAAGTCTGCATGTCCGCTCCAGTATTGGGCATGAAGGCAATGTAAATAATACCAACGGCAGGCAGCAAATGTGTAATGAACGAGCCCTATATAACTGTGCTATTCCAGACTCCTGGATTACTTTACCTCTCGTGGTGCATGCTCATCCAAGTACCTCGAGCAACAGACGAGCTGACGAGGCTGGCAGCAGGAGTGGGGCCATCGCATGAAACTATGACAGATTAATGATAATATTGCAAACGTACTGAAATGGGGGACAAAACGCCACCTTTTGCATAGGAGGAAATGTCAGCAGAACCACTGTGCCAGCAAACTGGGCTGAGGATCAGAATAGCAGCCAATGTCAGCGTACAAACTCCAACTATGAAAAATTTATGATAACACTGCAAACGTACAGAAATGGGGGACAAAACGCCACCTTCTGTATAGAAGGAAATGGCAGCAGAACCGCGGCAAGTGCGGTCGCTGAAGCTAACGGCGTCCTACTGCGGAGACCTCTTTCGTAACAGTGGTGCCATTAAAGACCAGCAGTTTATGATAACGTTTCATGAGAAGCCACAAGGTAGTAAAACATAATCCTCAGCAGCTCATAAGCACACATATAAAACATATCGTTAAAAAAAAAATAACTTCAGAGTAGTTCAAAAATCGGACGGGCACTAGCTGCTATCTTGAATGCAAAGAAATGATGACCCTTACACATTAGCGAAATGAAACTTGGAATTTCAAGGTTAAAAAATTTAGTACTGTGCAGCACTTTTCGATGTTCCTCTGGGAAATGTGAAACATCGATCCTAAAATAATGGTGAACTTTAAATTATTTTTGGGTGTATTGCATTGGTTGAATGCACATCACTTACTTAAAGGTTTCTTTAAGTATATGCTTATTTAAAAAAACATTCTTTAAGATACCTCAACTTTCAGCTGGCCCTCGTGCTATCTTTACTGAATGGTTTCTGTGCTGCACTAACCCATGTGACTGTCAGGACAGCTGTGTCGCTTGCAGTGTTGTCGCAGAGTGGTGTGAAGTCAGTGTAGTCTGCATCTTTTTCTATTTTTGTTGTTCCGAGCATATCAATCTTTCTACCATTTTTTTTTTTTTTTTACCAGAGCACCTGTCTTCACTTGGGAGGTTGTATTTGAAATTATATGTAAGCTAGCACTGTCCATATGACATTCTATGCCAATGGTAGAGAGAAGTTCATGGCAGTGGCCTTGCTCACTGTAAGAGCAAAACCATGGGCAAAGTGATTCATAGCTGTCATTGAATGTGACCTTGAAGTAATGTAGAGTTGATGTGGCTGCAGAGAGAAACAAGGCCAACACAAAGCGCATTTTGTTCGTTGAACAGTGAGCTATCACATTTGTACTGTTTCCTTGATATAAGCTAGTGCAGCTTAAGGCTGCTAACAGCCATTGTGCTGTTTTGCTATTCTAATTTGAGTAGTAGTTTGTACTGCCTGCATCAGCTGATCAGTGTTTGAATTTCAGGTGCTGCTAGGAACGACCCAAGGCGGGCTAATATACTGTCACACTGTATCAAAACAGTGGCAGACTGGTTGACAAAACTGCTGCTTCAGCGTCATCCGTGACTCAAAGGTAAATGTGATGCATTTTATAACTTTAATTACATGGTATTCTTACTGTGTTCTCTGACATACACGAAAGTGAGCTATACTTGCATTTATTGGTGAAGACTCCTTTAGCTCTTTAATTTAGTTATAAATATGTCTGAACTCTAGCTTGCCACATTGCAAGGCTTAAATGCTGCCAGCTTCAGGAAAGAGACTTCTGTGTCATGCTACTTGTAAGAAATAAAAATGGCCTTTCCCTTTTGAAGTTTCTCATGTTCAATGTGAATATGACATCAAAACTATGATTATTAGGTTTTGTCATTGTTTGCACAGAAGAGAGGGTACTTATGTTTTTTTAAGAGTATATCACAATATTATTGTCTCGTTTTTATACCAATAATGATAGCAGTCAACTCGATCAGTAATTATGCAAATGAGCATTGATTCCTTGTTTAATAATACAGAAATATCAATAATAAGTATGTTACTTTTTAGTGTGACATATCAAGACATGCGCCAAGTGTAGTGTGGCTTCAGGTGTCAAACAGAAGTCTGTTCATATCACCAAAACTCAGATGTGGAGGTCTCATGGTGCCAGACACAATTGATGCATACACACACTATGACCATGCTGCAAAAACAGAGATAATTCAACACTTAGAGTAGCATGCCAGTGGTTTACACGCGCCGGCGAAATTCTCTGTTTTTCTAATAAAGAGTCTCTCTCTCTCTTTCTCTCTCTCTCTCTCTCAACACTTGACAGAATAACAGGGGAGAGAGTCCACCTGCATTTAAAAAAGAAGCGCACAATTTGAAGAGTCAATTTGACTGCTTTTAATGACAAGGTCTTTATATCACTGTCAACTAACGGCTTTGAGCCAACTGACTCGTGCTTGAATTGTTTGTCACATCGCATAAATGCCAACTATGCTTTTGGTAATGTGAATAGTATCCTGCATCACATCTGAAATAGTGCCGCATTTGGAGTACAATTTAAACTAGCTGCATAAAATGTGATGTAATAATTATTTGTGCTGCTCAAGGAATTGAGGCTAATTGTGGGATCAGGAACTCCCTAAAGAAGCACAGAAGTGGGAAACAATATTTTTGTGTCAGTACTCTCTTAATAAATTTCTTCTAGCTGCATTGGTTGATTTTAAAAGAGGGTAATAGTTTTGATGAACAATTTTGATGTTGATGTCTTGTTGTAACTCGTGCAGAATACTAAAAAGCACTAAGCCCGCCAATCCCTGTGTAAGCAGCTGCATCTTTCCCTGAGGTGACGCAAAGAAGGAAGCTCCGTACCCGTGATCTCTCATCGACCAACTTTCTGCATGGGAGTCTCGGTTGTCAGTAGAAGATTACAACAAAGTATTCCAGGGTGAGAGTCAAGTCGTTCCACTTAGCAGAAATGCTGGGCCTCCTAATAAAAAAATGGCTCCAGGGCCCACAAGGAGCTCTTCATGGTAGGTCACCCACAGCTCAGTTGTAGTTCCAATTGGTAACTTTTGAAAGCATCACAAATCACTTTTATGTGTGTGTTGCGACAATGATATAGTTTTTTTCAGCCATGTCTTAGTCAAAATAAATCGTTTTGAACATTGGTTCTAAAAGAGAGCATAGTCAATGTGCTTTTTAAGCTTACAATTCTGTCCAAGTTTTAACCTGTTCTTCCTCTGCGCTGTTTGCTTTATTTGAAAATGAAGTGTACTACATTTAATGATGCTCTCAAAAAAGGTGATTGGTCCCTGTGCCTGGTTTATACAGGTACTTACTGTACCTGTCCCGAACCAGGACAAATTTTTCTTCAGTTGTGAAGCTTTTCTTTCAAAAAACCCGTATGGGTTTCCTTTGTAGCACTTAGCTATGTTTGGGCAGATGTCTCATTTTCCCTTTATTAATTAACTGTTCCATAAACATGTTATTACCGTTTTAACCAAGACAATTTTTTTCTGTGCGTCGATAATTCGGATTTCTAAGTTTGTAAAGAAGTTGCAGCTACTAAGGACCCACTGTATTAGTCATATTCATAGCAACCATACTGAATCACATCTGTATTTAAATGGTGCGGGTTAGCAAGAACTCGTTTGACGGCAGCACTTTAATAGTCTTGCCCCCACACAGTGGAAGTTGACTTCAACTCCAAAGTGCAAAGACTTCTAGAAGCAGGATTTTCTAAAGGTGTTTTTAGCGCTCTTGCTGAATCTTTGCATCCCACGTTCACTCAGGACAACAAAGCAGCAAGAAAACAACCAAGCGATATCACCAGCCAGAACAACACTGTTGTGTGTGTTCGTAAAGTGTCCCACAAGTGGAAAAAGATTGTGCGAGAAAGCAGATGTGAGGCAGGTATCTGCCTCACACCTTTAGTGTTTTCAACTGAAATATCAGCTTTGCAAAAAGATCAACCAAGACAGCAAAAGAAAAAAAGCCTGTGGCAAGAAGCACACCCGTTGCTACGTTACGTGTGCCAAAAGGTGGTTTCCAAAATTTCTTTAGCGTGTGGCCGCTGCTTTATTGGTCAAATGGGTCGTTGCGTTAACGATAGATTACGAGAACATGCAAACTTGCTTAAGGATGTGCCTTGCAGCCACTTATCTAATCACAAGCACTAGTGTAAATGCCACCTAAACTTTGACAAAGGCATCATCTTGAAAAGATATCAACACAGAACACGTGATATTTTTGAAGTGTTTGCTATCCTTAAGTATGGTGACACGTGTGTCAGGGAATCGTCTCTTTCTCTACTCGGGAAAAAATTGTCAAATCTTGATTGCGAATCACAAACGTGTCAATTGTCAGGATCTCGTGCACTTGATGACTGCATATAGGCCTTTTACTATATGAATAAACGGTATAGTTGCTAGTCAGCGCTTGTGTATGCTGTCCCCCTTGTCCCGTTCTTAAATGCTGTTTCTTTGCAACCATTCAAATGGTAACTGTGGACTTCGATAGACGCAGCTGCAGAAATTAAGCCAGCACCAAATGAAATTACAGTAAAACAAATGAAAAAAAAACTTAATATTTTCGTTTAGTCTCTCTTTAATCCTGCCAATGTCACTGACTTAGCGGTATGCTTTCAGGTTTCTGTCTTGCCATGTTCCTTTTGACATTCCTTTTGTCAGATAGGAATGTGAAGACCACAATAAGTGAGCATTTGCCATTAGCCATGTCATTTCTTCAATACTGCACAACCAAAAATAAACCATTACGTTTGTTTTATAATATCCGAGAAAAAGATCCAACACTTGCTTACATGCTCGGCATGTTCTGGCCAAAACAAACAGTCTGGTAAGGCACTCCGGTCCGATGCAGCAGAACACAGCTTCGTTACTCTTGACCACCTTGTTGACGGTGCTGTAGTTCTCTGCAGAGATGGTGTATTCGTGGTTTCCCACAGCTACAGCAGCATTTACTTGAACCCAACTAAGAAGGTGCGAGTCAATTTGTCAGACCGAAACTTGGTTGACTTATTAATATGAACACTATTAGGTCGGGCTAGTGGGTGCGTCATGTGAGCCTGCTTGGGTGGGATGGAGCTTCTGCCCTGTGTGAAGAGATGCATTTAAACACACTTGTGTATGGCTGCATTCGAGTTATTGCAAATGAAGCTTGAGAGCACTGGGTGGCTATGGTAGAGCTTTGCCGACACCGTAGGGTGTGTCAATGCCAATGCTGCCATTGATAGTGGAGACACTGTGCTGGTGCTGTCCCGGTTCCATGGAGCCAAGTTAGTTCAATTTGCTGTGACAGTGAGTTGGTTAGCCATTTCCGAAGGCAGCATTCTTACTTCGCAGGCTACAATGAAGCAAAATGCTCGCACGTACTTAAATTCTTCTGTCAGGTGGCTATGGATATAAGATTTTTTTTGTGTTAGTCCTAATAAGAATCTTCAGAAGTTAGAGCAGCATCACTGCAGTACAAGTTGATAACATCAGCACATTAAATTAATGTGTGCTTAACATTGACTCTTGCTTTTGGCTTGATTTCCAGTAAATATTTGGCCTCCCATCGTTGGTTTCTTTTAGCAATGCAACATTTTTTTGCCATCTACATTTTTTTTCCCATGAAAAGGTCTCTGAACCACCCTTCGGGCTTGGTGAAATAACATAGTTCATGAATAGGATATGCTGCTGTGAACATCTCAGCCAAGTTTTGCTGTCGTGTGCGGTGCGTGGAGCTCGCAAGTGGATGATAAAGTCACCTTTCTCTCATATGCTCTTTTCAGCAAAAGGCCCTGTCCTCACTCTCTACTGGACACTTTATTTTGTCATCAGATGCTTTATTTTGTCATTCCCTTAGACGGCTGCCATTGGCCGATAGCTAGCATCAAGCTGTGTTCGGCTACATAGCTTAGATAGTGCGGCCTCCACGGTGTGCAGCCGCGAGTCCACTGGCTAAGTGCATTGCGGCTCATTAAGGGCAACCGCATTTGGCTTATGTTTAGAGTGAGTTGTAGGCACGAAAGGTGGAAGTTGTGCAGTCTACGTTAACATCCAAAATAAAATGTGAACTGTGCGCCACGGTGACATATAGAAGGCGGGGCGTTCTGGCCACGCCCCACTGCGCCATAGCCTTTGCAGTGCAAGACAATGAAGAAGGAATGGGAGCACAGCAGAGGCCGTGTTTGATTGCCAATAGCTCCGCTTCTGCTGAACACACTGAAGTACTTTCTGTGGTAAAGTATTTCTGAAATATCCTATTTTCACTTCAAATGCCTTTCTCCACTTCGATAAAAAGTAGTTCAGGACTCCTTTAACTTCTTACATACAACCTTCTTTTATCGCACTTGCAACGTCATCATTATTAGCCTGTATATGTTGACAGCAGAATGAAGGTTTCTCCCAGCGATCTCGAATTAACCCTGTCTTGTGCTTACTGTCACCATCTTATGCCTGCAGATTTCCTAATTTCACCACACCTCCTAATTCTCTGCCTTGGTTGACTGTGCTTTTTTATGTATTGGTACCAATTATGTGACTCTACTCTGAGTCTATGTGGTAGTCACTTCCGTGTAGACTTAGACAGTAGTAATAGAACACTGGTTTCCTGCCCTAAGCATTGCATGTCCTGCCAACTCTATTTCTTCTTCTTAACCCATTGGCTACCAAAGCCGGTGAACTGCCTTGCCAAACAATAGGGGCCATATTGCCAAAGCCAGCAATTTGCCAGGCTTGAGGATCGATGCACGGTTGGTTTAAAAATTTATTTATAGACGGTGTGATGGGCAATATAAGCTATACTTGATTACTGATGCCGTCGCCCAGTTTTTGTCCAATGTGTAATAAAGGCCAACTGTTACAATATCTTGGACGATGTTATGTTTGAAATACGAGTGGAAGCGTCACTGAAAACTTGCCAAAATAACTGATCCTGGTACCGCAACTGAAGAAAAAAGAAAAAGAGAGAAAAAACACACAGTTGGTACTTCTTCCAAAGGAATTGGACGTAACCCTAAAGTGGAACATGTATTCTAAGAAGTAGCAGCGCCATTGCACATTCACAAATAGACAAGTCCATACAGCTGCAGTTTTCTTGAAGGGCAAAGCAATGACACCCATAGAAAGCACACAAAACATGTGCTTCAGCGCAGTGTAAACAGCACCCTGGAGGCTACCAGGTATGTCTGACACGATGGTGTCATTGAGCGGTGACAGTTGTTGGGGATCATTTTTTGAAAAAGCACCAGGAATGCTGTCCCCATGGAAACTGACCGACTTGGACCATTAGACGCTTCCAAACACGATCATGTTCACTACCTTTATGGATGTTGAGTCTGCCCGTCACATCTTCTACATAAGTACTCAGTGATAAAACAAATTATACGTAGATTTCCTCATTGCAACAAATAGGAATCGTCAAAAGCACAATTTCATTACTAAAGCAAACCATTCATTCTAGCCTTTCTATGCCTTTCCTAACTATTAGGTAGGTTCATAATAGCAAAGTATCGCCATCTTGTGAACTTGCATGATGGTGATTGTGGGACGTACTAAATATGTATATGGTACATATTTTAGGAGGAGCTTGGTAAAAGACACTTTCATCTTTAAACAGCAAAGCAAACCAGCCTCCGTTACAGCTACCCTCAAGTGGCACATAACACCGAATGCATAGCTCCTTGGCGTGATTTCCAATATAGAGTTACTATGCAGGGTGTTCCTGCGAAGACTTTAAGTAATATTTAAAAATAGCCATTCTGAAATAAAAGGACAGTTCCTTTGGAGACATGCCGTCAGTGATGTCGACCACGGGGTCACAGGTGATAGGTGGTAAATAGACAATAATTAACAACAGTCCTTGAATTAACTTTTTAACTTGTAGTTTCAGCGGGCTCATCGTAATTGTGAAATTGAAGCAAGCTCTGCGTACAAGCCTTATCAGCTTTTGGATCTTGAAAAGATGTGATTACTTGCTGTGGCGCGATGAATTTCGGCTATCAGAGTGCGTAAAACATAAACTGGGAGGCTGCTGCGAGTGCAAAGCCACGTACCTCGACACGACGTTCTGTTTACATCACTCAGCAGCAGGCAGCCAGGGCTCTGCGACAGCGAGGAGCACAGAGCTGGAGCAAAGGTACCCTGCCCCTCGGGCGGGTACCAAGGGTACTGGGTGGGTAGCGCAATGATCCAAAACCTCTGGCAGATGATCACGTAGGTTGCTCACCTTGTCGGGAAAGTGGCGAGCAGGAAGCATGGACTCAAGGAGCAGGACATACTGACACTGATACAGGCACTGGTGATAAGTAGAATGACATATGGCAACCCTTACCTGGAGTTGAAGAACAAGGAAAAGGAAACAATGTACAAATTAATTTGCAGGACATACAAGCTTGCACTGGGTCTTCCCGAGATGTCGACAAAGAAGATGCTCCAACTGGGGATTAATCAGAACACCTGGGATAAGCTTGTGGAAGCTGACAATGCGAACCAGATCGAGCGTCTCAAGCTCACTAAGGTAGAGGATTCCATTGTGCCTGAGGGACTTTATCAGATGGTGGCAGCCCCTAGAAACATGCACCCTGACCACAACAGGGAATGAGAGGCCAGAGCTAAAGTACTTGAGAAGGTACGTAATGTGGACCTGGATGCCAGGTTTGTGAACGCGGCCAAGTATCAAAAGAACACGCATCTGATCAGCATGTTGAAGTGCAAGAGAGAGAAGCAGATGGTGGCGATGATCAGAACAGTGGACACGGACTCGGCAGAAGAGGTGGCCATCGTGCTGGTGGGCGTGACATGCGATGGCCAGGGCCCACAGCGTCCTAGACTGAGGGCACTGCTCGCCTAGGGTGAAGACGCTGCCTGGCTCTTTTGATGAGTTTAATCCTACTGTTATAAGTCCTGTGTCTTTGCGAAGGTTACCAATTTAGTCAAAGTGAAATTTCTTTGTACTAGGCCTTTGATGTCCACCAGAATATTGGCTATCCCCACTTACTCTCTAATCCATACTGCTGCTTTTATATCCCTTAACGTTGCATCTATAATTTGACTTTCCATCACTCGTATAGTTCCTAGCTTCTTGTCAGACTTATTATGTAGTTTCTGCCCCGTATTTTAGTACCAGTGAAATGTAATGGTTGTCCACATTTCTTTTCTAGGATAGCATCACTTGGAATACACTTCGAGGATATGAGAATGCAAATATCAATAATTCCTTCTTAAGAAAAAATAAAGCAGTCTGAGCTATCAATAATTTGTTGTACAGTGAATCCACTGATTTGCTTTCTCAATCCCTGGATGTTTGATCGGCCACACTACTTACCACAACTCAATAACTTAAAGGAACACTAGAGGCAAATATTAAGTCAAGAGAAAGTGATAGATTAGTGCTCAATAATCTCCAAGGTGTCAATGTTGTCACAAACAGAGCCTTAACAATCGAGAAATTCAGGTAAATGCAGGGCATGGTTAGAGACTCCCCCGGGGCGTACAAGTACTTGCCCTATGACGAAAGGACTCCTCAGTTGAATTCTGTCACTAGTACTCAACCATTCATTGCAAAAAACATCCTTGTATTGTATTATAAAATGAAATAAAATGCTACTTGTCCAGTTCTATTTCATTTCTGAAAAAAAGGACTAATTGAAATTACCCTTGACAACGATACAGGCGGTCGAAAGGTGTCATTTTCGCTGGACTCTGTGCCACCCACGCTTTCGCATTTCAGTAATTTTTTTGTCACATAGTGCTGCGTTGGTTTTGTTGGCTTGCGAAACTCTCACAAACTGCAAGTACTGTAGCAGACAATTCAACTTACACGTGACGTCGTGGCATGCCCTAATGGTCCATGCCATTTGACTAAAAAGCAGCTGCAGCGGTGAATCCACCACTCTGTCTTGGCTTGGTATCGCCATCTGTCGGACACTGTTTTACTCACTGATGCCAGCAAAGGGTGGTGATGGCATATGCAACATCACTCCCCCGGTTGGGTGGCATGAGAATTGAATTTTGAAAAAGGCGTTCGGACTCTTCAGATGCAATTTTCACCTAAACTAAGTCTTGCTGTGAAACACAAACATTGCCAGGTTTCTGGAATGGTATTTAAACAGTCCACGTCGACTTGATTTTTGCCCTTAGTGTCCCTTTAACAGGGAATGTTGCAGCTTACATGGTACACTGTAGAATGGTTTAGTTGTCATGCATGTACCAATCATGTGCGTCAAATCTTCTGCTATATACTGTCCACAGCATTACACGCCATACAAGTCAATAAAAATGCGTTGTGCTGCCTGTAAAAATGAAATAATCAGAAAAATATGTGAGGTTTTAATGCTGCTAGTTTCTACGTTCACTGGTGGCTACTCACTCTTCTAGCATCATGTAAAAATATCTTTGCAGTGGTTAATCCCTTTTACAAGAATGTTTCAAGTTTATTTTAGAAAGAGCGACTAGGTAGTAGACCTTACAAACATGAAAGCACAAGTGTGCGGTGCAAAAGGGCGTTTCATACTTACAGCTATTTTGTGTATTGTTGTCTCATTCTAGAACTTCTTTGCCTAGAATGCACCCATACGCTTTACGACATGATGCAGCCTACTGTAGCCCAATTCTGTGGTTATATTCATTGTGCAGGTATCTTGGATGGATTCGTGGTCGTACCTGCAAAAGTGTCAGTGCTGACCTTTGATAACAAGGGTGCATCATTATACACATGCGGCAAATCATACGAAAAAAGTAGAAATGGAGACAGAAGATTGGGCGGACTGTGCATTGCTGGCATTATGCCAAAAGATGTCGCGGGATTTGCTGTAATTGTGGTAACAGTTGGAAACGTTGCCAGTCGTTAAACGAAGTTGTGCACCAATGACCTGTTGATAACGTTGTGAAGCACTTTATGTCTGTGGGGTGCATCGTTAAAGCAGCGTAGGAAAAAGCCACCATATGTGAGTCTGGGAAGCCGTAAGACACGCTGTGAAATAAGGAGTGTAAAATCTTTGTCATTATCCAGATGAATTCAAAGATGAAGAACTCGGGACAAACAAAAGTTTGTAGTTGAGCTCCTATGCTCTTGTGTCATATTTGTTTATGAGCTACTAGCTATAGCTGAGCATGGGAATCACTGTTAGCTCTAGCTATGCAGTGTCATTGGAACCATTTGCTCTGAACATGATAATGATGTGATGTGGCTAAACCCGTTGCAACGGGCAAACATGTCAATTGCATACCCTAGTCATAAAGAAACAATGTAATACATGAAAATAGAAACAAATAATAAATAAATACAGGTAAGCAAGCATAAACAACACACAAGTAAGCGGAGACAAACGCGAGAGCTGCAGTGGTGTGCGCAACTATGGACACTTGAGCATTGCTATTCTCCAACACTCAACGTACGTTGTGCCTCCTTGTGCTGAAATTGACCAACTGCTACAGCACAGTCATATGATACCTTTTATAGGAATTTAGTAAAAGTGTGCAGATATTGCGCAGTATATTTAGACTTGGAAATAAAACCAAATCTAAAAATAAAAGTTTAATATAGAGTTGAAATCAGAAAATTTAACACAAATTTTAATGCTAGAACATTTTGCGCAAAACAAAACAGCTGTTTGACATGCTCGGGCGTATACTCTCGTTGCTAATAAGAATGCTACTAGATATCAGTAACTTGTGTACTTGGGAATTGAGATGTGCAGTATGGTCTACTGTGATTAAAAATACGCCAAATTATTATGCCAGTACTTTACTCTAATTGCAGCTCAGTTCTCATACAAAATATTTTCAATCAGTGGATGTTCATTCCGTCCTCTGAAGCTGAAGAAGCAGTGAAGTTGTGTTGTCTTGAATAGCAGTAAGGGTTTCAGTTTTATAACAGGCCATACAATGCCAGCAGAAAATCATACAGCCATGGGGGTTGGGAGTCGCTTATCAAAATACAGTAAAAGCTTGTTAATATGCACCCAGTTAAGACGCAGTTGCAACGAATGTCGAAGTCAAGTCTCCGTAGAGCATAATAGGTTCCTTGCACCTGCATCACTGTCAACAGCTCACAGCAGGGCATAAGAAGTTAAGAGATTGTGCTGCTTATGTACAGTGGTGAAGGTACAGCTTGTCATTCGAAATTAATGCCGGACTGCAGATGTGAGCTGCAGGCCTTATCTTTATCCGCCTAATGTGCGCTGTTTACTTAAGTTTAGGAGGTGGTGTAGAGAACAGTGATGGGCCTCAAGCGACATCTGTAGTTGACTTCTCAGATTGGTGTTCTTGAAGGGAGCGGAAATCAACTGTGTTTACACTATATGGACAATTTGACAGCATATTACGAAGAGCAACATGCACAATGTTTATTTATGTGCTCCACCTTATAGGAGACGGTGCAAGCAGCCTTAACATATCTAACGTATTTAGATTTGCTGTTATTCAAATATGTTCGTTCAACATTTCAAGTTGTGTATTTTTTGTTTACAATACCAGCAGTACAGAAAATTTGTATACAAAATTTTGCTCACATCTGGTGTCCAATCCACCTAAATTTCGTGGTCTAAATCGCTTGCCATGCAGTTCAAGTGTCCCACGGTGCCATAAAATACAGATGTGTGGAGCCATGACTGCACAATGCTGACAGAATTAGGAACCCTGAACCACCTCTCGGGCTTGTTGAAAAAACATTTTGTGGATAGCGTATGTTGTTGTGAATATGTCAGCCAAATTTTGCACTTGTGTATGGAGACTGGAGCACAAGCACGCACTCCAGCCCTGTCGTACGTACTACAGTTGTATGTATCTGCGTCTGCTGTGTTGCGCAGATAATGTAGCCAATGCAAAGTGCTGCGATGAGCTCGCTGCAGCATGCTGACAACAAGCTTGTGCTCTGATCGTTATCTTTGGTTGGCATGGCTCCAGATGGGTGTGGTGAACCGGCCCAAGCGCCAACATCTTACGGGAGCAGGTCATCTTCTCCCCGAGTTGCACGCCTTAGAGGTGTGTTGCCATCTCACCATCATGGTTGAAGTGCATAATGTTGGGAATCCCAAGTGCGGCATCCATCCCTTGAATGGCACGGATATATAGTCTGAACGAGAAGAAAGGATGTTAATGGAGGGGCCAGATTTTTGTTAATCATATCATGCGAAGCCAACAAACATCGAAAAACGTAGGGGAAATTACTTGTACTTGCTAATTGAATTAAAGAAATGATAAATTAATGGCAATGAAAGTGGATGAAAAAACAACTTGCCGTAGGTGGGTAACGATTCCACGTCTTTGTATGTGCATCGCATGCGTAATGCAAAGATGTGGGATTCCTTAACACCCTTAACACTATTGCGTTAATACACGGACCAACAGCAGCAGAATCCTCTAAAAATTCGAGGGGCTCTTAATTAGGTATCCCTGCGTAGATGAATGCGAAAGCACTGTGACCAAGTGACTTGAGTGGCCGCGTCAGCAAAAGCGCTGCGACGTCACATGACCAACGTGCGCACCGTCACAAGGTGCACTCAACGCAAGGTCATGGGTTGGACTCCTAACAAAGGTCATGTTTGACTGCCTTTATTAACTCTACCTTAATTAACGGTACCTTAGTTAACGTTGCATTAACATCAAAGGTAGTGGGTTGGACTCCCGCCAAAGGTCGAGGGTTCAAGTGCCTTAACCATATCTTAATTAACTGTACCTTAATTAACTTCACTTTAATTTTCGATGACTTTTGTCAGACCAGTGTCAACAACTGCGCCGAATTTTCTGCCTCATGAGCCATATATAATGCTTCAGCATTAGAATGAAAGAAAAGCAAACAGATTGCAATTAACAATGAAAAAAATGCAGGTGCTTCCTGCAACAGTCTGGGAATATGAGCAGCTGGTAGACATTATATAGCAACTAGTAGATAAAACAGACCCTGAAAAAAAAAATTGTTGGATAGATAAGAAGAGGACAAGGAAATAAAACAAGCTATAAAAGAACGCTGGCACTGCTTACAGTGCTACTTGAGTGGATAGTGGGCTGAGGGCCGCTTAGCAATAAGTGACATCTGCGTGCGCCCGAGTCCACAGGCTCTACATGTTGATTGCACTCAATTATTACTGCACACGGACACGAAACAAACTACGGTACGACAAGTGTGCTAGTGCTGAGCACGTGAACTCTGAACAACGAAAGCAGCACTTTATTACAATTGTTCAACCAGCTATGCAATTTACTAATGCAACTTTAATTCTAGTGATGTCAAACATTCGTCCTACGGTTCCGTTGCCGATGAATTTAGGTGGGAGGTGCCCAAGACAATGAGATACATAGAATGTAGAAATTACGTATAAAGGATCGAAACCCGAATGAAAGAGTGTCACATGATTGAAGCATTTTGCTGAATATTCGCACTGCCTCGACGAAACACTTTCTTTGGTACATTTTGCAGGTGAGCGAGCTGGTCATTGCTTTTGCAATAAAACTAAAAAGTACAACACTACATTGAGTGCAGAAAGCAAGTATACAGCACACTTCCTTTCTTTTGTCTGGGTATAGTTTCACCGTACCGGGTTATCAAGTTAAACAGACATTAAAACTCTTCTGTGGTAGATTTGAATACTTTGTGATGTGTCAGTTTGATTGCTTAAGAGGCGGACTATAATTGCAAGACAAAGCACTGAGTCATGTTAGCTAATTAAGAAAATTTCCTTAACCTTGTACGAATTCAATTTACAGCACATGTTCGAATTGCTCGATTGAAGCCGGACAGTAGTGACGTATCCATTGGCATAAATCATGTGCTTGCCCCCAGTTTTGATAAGTACGTGCTCGTAATTTGCGGCGAAATGCATAGATGTTTTGGATAACTCTTAGCACTCCGAAAATAATTAGTAAGCTTCTGGTAATTACAATTACTCTGCAATTTATCTTGCAAAAGAATGTCCGCCTCAAGTATTGCGATACCTATTAGAAGAAATCTTCAATTGGTGTGTTTTTACATGGAACAGCTTTCACGGGCCTTTGAAAGAACTGTTCCTTTTGCGAGTGCAAATATTCGTTGAGCAATTATACTAACTCTATATGTTGCTTCCGCAGTAGTAAAATTATCTTAAAACGTTTTGTGTGCAAACAAACAGGGACAAAGAATAGGGGCAACACAAGGACGAGGAAAGGACGAGGAAAGCGCTCGTCCTTGTGTTGCCCCTCTTCTTTGTCCCTGTTTGTTTGCACACAAAACGTTTTAAGATGAATCTGTTCCAACTAGGCCGACTCGCTGTTATGCTTCAGTAAGATTATCGTTACATAAAGTTGAATACGACCTCGCAGAAACATCTGAGTTCTAAGAAGCCGCAGCGCCCGGTGCAAATTATAAAAGGCCTCCGTAATCGAGCGGCGCTTATTGATCGCGGAGGCTACGAATCGCGGAGGCAATGCTTGTTGTGTCCTGGTTTGTCTTATTGTCGAGAGGAGGCGGCACTAGTCCGCTTCTCTCCAGAAGTACGCTTCTAGCAGCGGGTATTTTCGCTAGACGCCGCCGTCTCTGGAGCAAAATTTGGAGGTCGCTTAAGCTTCGCCTTTGAGAGTGGAACGCGATAGCATTCAAAGATCCCCGACTGCTTCTCACGGTTCCGGGCAACTGCAGCTTATGTAACCGTAATGTTTACCGAGAAACGTTGGCGGCAAACGCTGTGCACGAATGCGAGCTTTCTGGTAGGAACTCTTGCGTGGGCCGATCCCGGAGGTAGTGGAAACCTGCGCCAAATAAATTACATAATTTTCAGGTTTCTGTTATTGTTTCGCACTTTTAATAGTTACGTATGAGAAGACTTAACACAAAAGACATGCGCTGTAGGTGTTTTGTTTCATGACACTTGTTTGTGGGCTGCCATTCTCAAAATTCGTGGGTATAACTTTGTCAAGAATGTAAGACGAGGTATGAGCAACTTTGGTGTTGAAGTGGTGTGGCAATATAAACAGCATATACCGCATGTCATATAGCAAGGCGTGGCATATACATATACCTAAATACACACGGAAATTTTCGCTCACGGACGGCTCCGCCGACACTGACACCGGATTTACTGCGACACGGGCGTCGTCTTCTTCCGTGGTTGTATTGAACGCTGCGGCCTCTGAAATACGTGCACACAGGCGCCACCACTCTCGGAGTCAGCGTGACTCGCAAAACCGCGTGTAAATTATTGAGGACAAATATTACACGGTGACTGATAGTCGGCGAGTCGCGCTCCCGACCGCAAGTACATTGACGCCGGGGCACAACTCGCGTGCTTTTACACGCTGTCGCTGTATTAATGCAACGTTTCAGAAAAGGGCGTAACGCGAGAAATGCACAGTAGTGTTTAAGTAGCAGATCTTGTGCGACTGTCTATATGGCCTTACCAACATCTGTGACGCCATGGTCACAATTTCACCGCACCACTCGCCGAACACAAGCGGAGGCGTAATGTCTGACTAATGCTTGCTACACTTGAGCGAGGGACTACCCGAAGGGTTCAAGCTGCATAATGTCACGGAAGTAAAAAAAAAAAAAGTTCGCGTGTCGTGCTTGTTGCCATTCCTTTCTTGCTGCCCTCGGAGCCTGTTCTCCGAAGCAGATAATAAAATTCGAGAGAACCCATCTCAAGATGTCCGTTGACGATACCGTGTTTAGCATTGAATTAATTAGCGACAGAACATATTGCCACCGTCGAAACGAGTTATGTATGAGGCGTGTTACTGCAGCTGGACTCCTCTCGCGCTGGATGGATGGAAAGTAGAAGCGTTCCTATTGAAACGGGGTGATGGCTGTTGCCACCATGCTCAACTTTTCATTTTTGTTTAATTGTGTTGTAGGTTATTAAAATTTGCCATTTTTCTTTACATGTCTTCCCACACTTTTAACCTTAAGTCACCTCTCTGCTTTTGAGCCAGCAATCTTGCAATCGCTTATTGCTAATATTCACCGCATATTTGTTTACATGACTATTGTGGTCTCTAAACCCTAGGGCCTCGGGAAGCGTGACTGTGCCCGCATCGACATCGGGATGGATACCATCACATTTTAGTACGAGGTGTTCTATTGTTTCTACAGATTTACCACACACAGTACATGTGTCTTCCTCTTCGTTAAATTTCTTTATAAAGCTGCGCTTCCCTAGGATCACGGCGCCACCTAGTGGCGCCGCCGCGAAGCCCGCGCGTGGTTTCAGAAATGCATTGCGCGCCGCGCGCCGAGAAACGAGTCATGCAGCAGACGGGCTCCTCTCGTATAGCGTCTTATTGGCAGTGGGCAGAAGATAACGTTCCCTAAGCGCATTTCGGTTTAGGCGCGTCAACTCAAGACAAATTCCTTCCACACAGGAACCATTCTGAAGGCCCCTCTACTTATTACGCGCCCCGTCTTTCCGTGTCATCCAACTCGTGCTTTAGGGCGTCTCTCACGGGAAGGGGAACGCGGCGTGTCGCATGATGCCCACAGGGCACAGAGTCTGGCTTCAAGCGGATGGTATGCTCTCCCGATAGTGCACCTAATCCCTGAAACAGCTGAGGGTACCAATGCTCTCAAAGTCCTGAAGTCGCTACGCCGTCTACAAATTTAACCTCCCCGAGCTGTTCTGACGCTTCTATACCAAAAGAACGGACCGCAACGAAGCAGCGGCTTATACTGTGTTGGATAGCTGCCTGATTCCAACTAACAGCCACAGTGAACTTTCCCAAACATTACAATTCCCGCTTGGTCCCGTTAGAACTATTCCCGTTTTATTTAACTTTGATGGGATCCCAGGGAATGTTGGTCGAACCACAGATACCTCAGCGCTCGTGTGTACCTTCGCGGAAATTGACGTTTCGTTAACCGACACTTCAATGAACTTGTCACTCATGGACTAATTGTCAAAAGTACCGCGAAAGTAGAATCCATTGTCTTTGTCAAATGAAGACAGTCCTACCTTGTTGGATGTGAAAGATTTTCTTGCGACAGCCGCGCTGAAGTGTCCCTTCACGTTTTAGCGATAACACTTTGCTGCCTTCGCCGGGCACGCCAGCCAGCCTTGGATGCGACGCTTGCCCGCAGAACGGACACTGCTGAGCTTTGCCTTGGGGTGCCGTGCCCCCTACGATGCGTGAGATTCTTCTTTCAAAGTGGTTGCGAAGACTCGCTTTTCTTTTCGGTATCGTCCACGCCTGTTTTCATTGTCGTAACGAACTAACCGTCGTTGTTTTTTAACTGCTGTGTATACTGTCTACATTGCTCGTGTGTATATATACTCTTTCACGCGGGCTTTGGTGACGGCGCTTGTCAGCGTGAGGTCGGCGTCCATTTGCACTGTTTCAGAGAGCCTCGCGTCTCTTCATGAGGCCAACGACAAAGCGGTCGCGAATCACTCCTTCTTCGAAAGTGCCGAAATCGCACCTGTCTGCAAGCGTGTGCGGAGCTGTGACGAAGTTGACGGACTTGCCTGGATTCTGGCTTCTGCGGTGAAAGCAAGCGCCTTCGCAACGACGTTGCGAGCAGGCACGAAGCGCTTGTCAAACTTCTCTTTGACGATTTCTTGGCATCGCCTTCCAACAAACCGAGGGTTTGAAATATCGTCCTCGCTTGTCTCCCCATTGTGTGAAGCAGAGTCCGGACTTGAGCATCCTCGCTGCGCATCGTTGAATTCCGACGCAAAGCGATAGTCGTCGAATTCTTGCGACCATGCTGGCCGTTCGGACGTTCTTTCGAAGTCAGGAGGTGGCTGGATTGCGAACATTCCGGAGGTAGGCGGTATTTACTCGTCAACAGGCATGGTAGCGTTGTCATGCCTCTTTGTAGAGAAATCTACAGCGAAGGAGCAGCACAACGTGAGGCTACTTTCTGGACATTAGTCGGAAACTTCTGACGTCATGTAGCGTTGCTGCCACCGTGCAGTGGCAGACGCACTCAAGGGAGAACGCAACCGGCAGCCCTCCAAGCCCAAAACCAAGAAGCCCCCGTTTATTCTCAGCGAACCCCTTATATTAAGGGCGAGCTCCACCGCTGGAAAAGCTGGCGCCGCCGTCGACGTGACGTGGTATGAGGGATCACGTGGACACGGCGGCCGCGGCGGCTACTTCGGAAGCGCTGAGCGAGCTGAAAGCGAAAGTTTAAAGTCCCACTTGCGCTGCGGTTCTGAAGAGTGGGGAGATTTTCCCGCTTCGTGTGTGCGCTGTACAACACTTGAAAGCCCTATATTAGGCAGTGGCTGCCTTTGAAGGCGTCCAGCATGGTTCGGTGCCGCAGTGCCGACCGTGCACAACGGAGTCAGGTGTCAGCCTTCACACGTACCCGCAGGACAAGAAGCTGCGCGAAGCTTGCATCGCGAAACTTATCCCCGTATTCAGAAATGCATCGATTTGAAGCGCATGCTTGGCTTGATCTAAGTAACGTCTGCCATGAACGCGGCAAAGGGAACGTAATGAGCGTCTGTGGCACGTCTACGTCAGACATCATTTATAGATCCAAGTGAAGCATGCGCTTCAACTTAAGATGCATTTCTGAATACGGCGGTAACTTGTAGAACCGGCAAGCAGCCATCGGCTACAACTCGGGTGTGCAGCAAGCACTTCCGCAAGGAAGATTTCTTATACGGCGCCGCCGGGGCTGCTATGTTCAGTGAATAGCAGAGATCGCGCACTGAGACGCTCGCCCGCGCGCGCTGCTCGGCTAATGTCACAAAGCTTTGGTCTGTGAACTTGTTGGTGCTATAGATACTGGCAAGTTAACTGGAATGGAAACGGAACGGTAAAATGCACATTAAACAAAGGCATGGCATATACTCATCAATGTGTATTGCCAGGCAACGAAATGTACTGGATTAAGAAAAAGAAGCAGCTGGTAATTGCTTTCTGAGAAGGCCGATAAAAAGATCGACAGGGCGATGCAACTTGATAAATAATCACATTTAAACATCCAAGAATATAGAAAAAAAGGAAGATTGAATTGTCTCGACGGCACATCACAAGTCTCCGTCGTATAGGCGTCGAAATCCCTAGTTGTAAAGAAATTATTTTTTGAACAGCTGTGATAGCGTCCACGCAACAATGGTTGCTCGTGTGCTCTCAGATGCTTAAATGCTGCGGCTTATAAAGCTCACGGCACGGCGCGAAAACGCGGACGCGCATGCAGAGCTGCAGTCGGTCACCGCGAACCCGTGCGATCGCTGCATCGAAGCTTCATTCTGTTATGCTCCATTTGATTGTATAGACAGCCCTCTATAAGGACACATTTCACTTTCAGCGATTGCCGACCTTTCACGCATGAAACCGGTTCGGGCCACTCCATCGCGGCGACCACGCGCAGCGGGCGTTCGCTGCATATTCGGTAAAGAGATAGCGTCTGTAAACCACTCTGTGCTTTCTGTTTGCCCTGGAGGAATTATTTGAACAGCAAAAAACTTCCATCGTTTCGAGAGTACTTACAGAAATGTCCAGGAGTGCTCCCGCATGGCGTATTTATTGACCGGCAGCAGACAAACCTATGAGGAGCGCGCCGCGTTATCCGTCATACTACGAAAGCGGGGCGCTTCCGACAGATGGCGACGCCGTAAGTCCTCGCCCCCCAATGTCCTGGCGGGTGGTGACGTCTCCGGTGAGCTCGAACGCCGCAGCACTTGGATGCGTTCCGGTGCGCGTTCATCGGAGCGCTGGTTGCGTTAGATGCAACGCCACAATTATGGCGCCGCTGCCGGGAAGCCCGCGCGTGGCCTCCGAGAAGCGTGGCGCGCCGGTGTTCCGTCGCTTGCCACACACCTAGTGGCACATACTCCGTGACCCCGAGTTGGCGGGAGGTTCGTCGAAGAGCGGCGCACGCCTCGTGCATTCCTGGTGCTGCTCGGTAAAGCGTTGGCGTTGAAGGCGTTCTAGGAAAAGCGGCACATATACCCAGTGCATTTGTGGCGCTGCGAGTCTGTTAAATGTCGGGTCGCCGTCCTTGAGGAAGGCTTGTGGTGCGGGTTCGATTCCGCTCAGCATCGGAGGCATTTAACGGAACTTATTCGTCATCGTAGAGCAGCACATTCCCAGCTGCACATACTTAGTTACCCAAAGTCGGCGTCAGAGAGTTTCTTCGAACAGGAGTAGTACTACAACGAGTCCCGCATCTACAGTGGTCCTCGTCGGCGTGAAAAAAATTTCATAGAAGAGCGGCACGCACGTACACGCTGTCACGTACTCGGTGACACATGTTGTTTCGATGCTTGATCTCGAACCCTGAGCATAGTGGGTGGATCACTAAAATCACAATCGTACGAAGCGACGATGAAAGCGCCGCATAACGTGCGACACCACTGACACCAACGTGCTACCTGGCTCGCCTGATGCAGTGTGTGTGTGTGTGTGTGTGTGTGTGTGTGTGTGTGTGTGTGTGTGTGTGTGTGTGTGTGTGTGTGTGTGTGTGTGTGTGTGTGTGTGTGTGTGTGTTTTTCCCTGTTGGTATGAACGGCGGTGCGACAGCGCCAACCTGAATGTCTGCAATGGCAACAGTAGCCTCGCTGCGTCCATTAGCTCAAAGCGAGCACTCCTTCGTCCGAGTGCAGATAACAAAACCGTACTGGCATCTCAACCGCCAAATGAGTCATTCGAGTGATATCTCCCGGGGCTGACGCGGAGCAGTGCGGCGTATTTGCATCTCAAAGGCAAACCCCTCATCGAATACTTGACGTTGTTAAACTCCACGCGGTCCCGGGAAAAGAAACGTAAATGAAAACGGTGTCCCATTCCCTTCGCGAGGCTTGAGCAACCTTGTCAATGGGGCAATCCTGTGTTTGAACGCGAGTTCCTTGCTTACGTCACCCTTCCGTTATCTCGCCCCGGTCTCTTCAGGCCGCTCGTGTTTCGCCTACTCGCTCCAACTAAGCGCGTAGTCGCAGTTAGGCTTGCCGTAAAGTTTGCTTCACCTGCGACTTAAAAGCCGAGCAAGAAGACAGCTTTACGGCCGGCAAGGAGCTCGATCTTTTATGGGAGCGTAACGGTCGCGCCCCCCTCGCTCGTTTGAAAAAACATAAACGCAGCGACGCCATTGCAGAACCATCGGACTTTTCTTTCTCTTTCTTTTATTTCTGTCTCTCTCTCTTTCTATTCGTGCGCTTTAAACTTTGTTTCGATTTGTAACGTAGTTGCCCATAGCAGCGGCGGTAGTTGTTTCCTAGGCCCAAGAGAGTTTAGTGCAACGACGTCGACAGCGGCCGAACTCGAATAAACAAAATGAAATAAAGCAGAAACGTATATTGTTTGCAAGCACCAAAATGGAGGCTTACGCATCGGAGTAAAACGTTGCACGATGGACGAGCCGAGTTTTACGTGTTTACGGGTAAATCGCGAGGAACGAGCAGCAACGTTCTCTCGAGAGAAAACAGTGGAGGGACCGAAGTAGGCCTAGCGGGGTATCGACACCCGGAGGTTGTTGCGAAGCGACAGAGTTCAGAAAATTGGTTACGAGACGTTGAACCGTGCGTTACTAGAGATAAATTGCTAGGCTTGCGTCTTTTAGTTGGTCGTTGCGTCGTTTCTACAAAGCTGTGGGGCACTGTTCGTCCTGCTTAAACGTTTCCGTTTGACCTCGGATGTCTCTCTTAAGTATTTTAAGCTCTTTATTCATCTGCATAAACTTCCCTGCCGTGACTACCATTGGCGTTATTCCACCTAACGCTTACCGTAACACTTACCGTAACGCTTACCATATGCTATGTATAATCGAGAGCAGTGCTTCGGGCATACTCTTTAGCCTATTCTGCGTCAGTTTTCACCCTACTCTTGCGAAAGGGTTGATGATCTTGTGCTAGTTCTACGTAATTTTTGCACGAATAGCGCTGGAAACATACACGTGGCCTGATAAAATACGAACGTCGTTAAAGATAAACGCGACTAATGCAGAAGATAAATTTGTCGGGATATGTGCGAAACGGATGAGACGGGCATTTCCTAACACTGCGCAAATTTGGTTACCTTCCGTGAAATCGCTAAGCATAACCACTGAATAAGCGGAAACCGCGTAATCGCTCAAAGAATAGCCACGAAGACTTGACATCCCAGGGCGCAACAGAGGCGGCGTTTTATGACACCGAACCCGCATTCTTGTGGTCGGCACCAAAAATGCTACAGCTACTAAGTTACCACGGCGCGTTAAACACGAGGAATGCTAATTACGCCAAAGCGCCCCCGTTATTCCTTCCCAAATTATGCGACTCTCAACAGCAAAGTTTCTGGCGACGCGTTTTTTTTTTCTATGCGACCCGCGGGGCACGCTGGTAGCGCGAACGAACACCAGACCGTTTATATTCGCTGAGAGAGAGAGAGAGAGAGGAGGGGGGGGGGGCGAGACGCGAACGCGAGGATGTGCAATCAGCAGCAGCAGCCTCGGCAACAGTATTTGCGTTGCCTATATCTACAGCACGAAGTCGTGCCGCGCGCAATCACGCGAACATAAACGCACGTACACGCGGCGATCACGCAGGGAACCGCGTATATAGCTTTGCAGCGTTCAGCGCGGCGCAATGCCTGGCGTGAAGAAAAGAGAGAGAGCTGTCTGGCCCGGGGCTCGGCGCTGGAGGAAAAACGCCGGAAACGCCTGGCGCTGATTTCCTAATGGGCTTATTCTCTCTCTCTCTCTCTCTCTCGCTCAATCTGCCTCTCTCCCTGCCTATACCTCCTACGCCTAGCTGGCGGCCGCTATAAGCGGAAAGAGCGGTGCTGGATGTTGTCACAGGGAGGTCTCTGGAGAGCCTCGGCCATCGAGCTCTGCTCCCTGCGCCTGCAAAGCACCGCATTCTTCGGTGGAGCTAGCGTATATGCGGGGTCGACGCAGAGCGGAGTCCTTGTTGCTAGCGCCTGAACAATCGGTAGAAGCATTTCGTTTCTGTTCCTTCTGCCAGCGTACAGTGGGACAAGAGCATCAAAGACGCATCTATGAAGGCTTTAGTTTAACGAACACGGGATTTAAGGACAAACGCCGAATCCTCTGGAAGGGAGATACATTAAGCTAGCACATTGAAGTCGTTTAGTGAAGCAATGAATGGGGTTGGTTGGTGGATGTTCACGACTGTTTTGCGCTTGTAGTATTATTACACTGACGGAAAGACTATAGAACGAACATAGAAGAACAAGAACTGGACGTACGTTTCTCAAACTACGCACTCGTTTGATACATTTAGCGAACACGCTTATATACATGTTCATTGGATGATTGGAGGGGGAGGGGTTGAAGTGTAAGACATGACACAATGATGGCACGCGATTACACGGAGGGCCAGAACAGCGGCGTTTACTTGCACCCGTTGGCCCCGTGGCAAATTCAACCTCATCTTCTATGAGCACGGTGGACGGAGTGCTTACGGACTACCATGTCTGAAACTTCCATGTAAGTCGTATACTTTACGCATTTTCTGACGCAAATAACTTTCAAACATCAATTTAGTTCTATAAGGCACTTGCGCTTGGCGGAGGGAGGGCCCAGAAGAATGAGCATGCGTGCTGCACTTGCGCATGCATGCGTGCGGGTGCGACGTACGTCGCATGTGGTGGTGGGCCTTGTGTAACGTCGTCTAACGCCAGTTTCGGTGGTGGTACTTGTCTAGCGCGTCCGCGCCAGCTTCGCTGTATACGACAGGATGGAATAGAGGCGTATTCTTTTTGTTTATTTACTGCCACGCGTAACCTTGCAAGGTTGTCTGGTGCGGCAGAGACAACCTTAACACCGGCCCTCTCGCCCGATTTCTTCATGTTTTGTGAAACGGCATGAATGTAAGAAGTTACGGACGCATTGTTTTCTACAGTCCTGTGCCTCAGCATGGTCGCCGTTCACAGGTTCATTTGGAGTGTCACGGTCACGAAGACGGAAAGAAGAAGGAAATCCAATCCAATCCAATCGTCGCGCAAGGACTTTAAGATCTCAAGGTCTCAGGGTATTGGTTCAACACGGGTTTCCAGTTCTCGTCTCTACCACGCCTCGTCATATAGCTACAGGCACGAGAAGAACTCGAGTCACTTGATTCAGAATTACTTGAACTCACTCGGGGCTTTCTTTGACTCACGCTCACGCCTGCTTTGAATCAGGTGCACTGTTGATGGCTAGTCATTTCGAACTCACGCGGTCTTACGCTGCATAGTGGTAATCGTCGCGGTGTGCGGACGCCGACATTAGGCATGGTCCGACTCCTAATATACGAACCTGCGATACACTAGTGGTGCAGGTTGAGGCATTTCTTCACTTTGCCTCTCTCACTTCCTCCTCCTAATATACGTACTAATTTTCGTTGCCCCTCCCGGCCCGTTCAGGATATACGTGCGGAAGAAAAAAGCTACAAGCCTGAAGTGCTTGCTGAAAGATTGCAAGAAGGTTGCTGCGTTGTAATACGGCTCTTTAAATCCTCGAAATAGTTTTGCTAAAGGTTCCAAACCAGTCAAATGTCGCATCTTTTTACGCTGACACCGTGGCTTTCTCCCTCAAGTTGAACGATTTTCGCGACAGAGAAGAACGCTCGACTTTTCTATAGCCTCTCCTTCTCAGAGAGCGCCGGACGCTGGCGTAAAAATAAAAGATTTTTCTCTCTCTCTCTCTCTCCTTCTCAAACTGATTGATTCATAACGTTTAATTGCGCAGAGGCATCTAAGGCCAGATATTGTAGCGCCACTGTGTGAAATTCTGAGCCTCGTCCGAGAAGAACGCACACAGACCGCATTCTTGCGTTCGTGTAAAAATGCGCGAAAATATGCGAAGAACAAAGAACGACAGGACATCAAAGGACGCCTTTCGAAATAACTTTCGAAGGCAGGCACGTGGCCGCCGCACAAAGCAAGCCAAAGCCAAAGCCAAAGCTGGAGATGGCCTAGAGGTAGAATCTCAGTCTTCAGTTCTTGCCGCCTTCACACTCGCTATCGTTTCCCGCCAGGGTTGCTTCTTTTTGCTGTTCGGTGTTCGTTTATCTCGTCCCCTCCGCCCCACTCGTTCACCAATTTGCGGATGAGATGAAGGTAGTGTCTTGCGGGCGTGCACTGGGCAAGGGTTTCGCTGGCGTCGTCGACGCCGGTGCTTCTTGGGAAGCTTCCCCGCGACGAGTACCCAGTTTGATTGCGAGAGCGCAGCCCGGCGTCAAAATAGAAGCAGCACATAAGCAACACCTCCGCCGACCCGGTCGCACGCACACCCACACCGGCAAAAGCTGTAGCCAGGACACTAGGCCTGTGACGGTACGTGGCCGACGGCGTACACGATAAAGCAATTAAACAGCCAGCTCCGGTGTCTGTTACAAGTGGACCTAGCGCCCTCCTCCTCCTCCTCTTTCACGTTCTCTCTGCTGGCGCTCCGTCTCAATCCCCGTCCTTGGCTTTCTATTTGCCGCTTCCTGTGTCGGGCGCTCCAGCCTAAGTGATCTCTCTCTCTCTCTCTCTGTTTCTCCTTTCCAATGGCGAGGCGTGCCTAGCACCCCACAGCGTGGCGCCCGAACCTTCCGGCCTTTGTTTGCCAGTTATGTGGCCCTGGGAGAGAGAGACCTGTTTACTATGCCAGACACCTCTCCGTCACCTCTCTCTCTCTCTCTCCAAAACAACGGTTGCCATGATTCCTGCTTCGAGCGCGATCCGGCAGGCGAAATAAACAAGCGACGCGTACTTTGCTTGCTGGCCTTGCCTTGCAAAAAAAAAAAAGCAAACAGTGAGTGGCGGTACGAGAGAGGGGGTGAAACGGGGAAGGGGAAAGTGGTGCGAGAGACCCGGGTAATTTGTTTGCGTTAACAATTTTAAGCAACGGCTTTCTGTGGAAAGCGCGCAGGGCGTCGAAAAGTGCGCTAACGCCACGGTACACGCGACTTGATTAGTCGGAAGCCTAATCTCCCGGGGCTTTCAATTTTTCATGCCTGCGGCGTATGCTCTGTTTTGTCGTTCGCGACGCTGCTACGTGCGGTGTCTGAACGGTGGCTCGGGAAAGATCATGTCGCAAGAGCAAACTTAAAAAAAGGTATAAATGTGAAAGTCGCAGTTTCGACCGAAAGGCGAAGCACCGACTGTGGCAGCAAATTAGTAGACAGCTATACAAAGTAAGGATAGTAGTCTTATCTGCCGTATAAAATTGTAATTCGCTCACTAACTAAATTAGCAAGCATGGTGTCACGCGCGCACAAGCAAACATGAACACATCTCCCTCGATGACCGCGCACGCTCGCTGTCAAAACGCTGGAGCGAGGAAGTGCGGCAGCAGCAGCGAGCGACTTGACCTTCGCGCTGCCTCTCGCTTCAACGCGCCACTAAGCGGCGAGTACAGAGCGCTCACGAAGCCATCACCACTCGGCGCACTCTGCCCCTATCGCAGATCGCTTTCAAGATAGGGCCCGCGCGGCCGCGGCATGCGCAGCAGCCACCGGAATATACCCCCCCCCCCCCGCCTCGCGCGCGGTGGTAGACGGCGCGCTACCGCCCCACTTCCCTCCCTCGCGCGGGCGAGTTTGAGCCACGATCGTCGGCTCGCCCTCGCATGCTTTCACTCGCACGTACAGCATCTCACTTGGGCTTTATCTGGAACATCACGGCGACGCCGACGACATAAATGCGCCTGGACGGCCCATATAATTGGTACTGCAATAAAAGGACAACTTCATTGTTTTATTGTGGCAGGCTGTGGAAGGCTCTGTGGTGAAACATAAGTCCGGCTTTTATCACAGCTCACCCGCCGTGGTTACTTAGTGGCTATGGTGTCGGGCTGCTAAGCACGAGGTCGCCGGATCGAATCCCGGCCACGGTGGCCGCATTTCGATGGGGGCTAAAACGCCCGTGTACTTATATTTAGGTGCACGTTAAAGAACCCCGGGTAGTCCAAATTTCCGGAGTCCCCCACTACGGCGAGCTCCATAATCAGATTGCGGTTTTGGCACGTAAAACCCCATAATTTAATTTCTCACGGCTGACTTGGTTCATTACTGTCATTTCTTTTTAGAAAGGGAGAAAGGATGTAGGGTGGAAGAGGTCGTGGTTAGTGAGCGATACTGCATTTCTTTATATCAACGATTGCGCGATATTTCTTGCTTTCTTTTCTTCCACCGCCTCTACTTGTTGCTGTGGTGAAGAGAGAAAAAAACGTTTGAAGGTAAAAGTTTCACTGAAATTTGTGTAGGCTAGCATAAGCAAGATAGCTATCGCCAAGTCGATCTGCAATGTTTCCTTTCGTTCTTAATTTTGTGTACGCTGTTTGTATAAGCTACTCAAGGACGAACGCTTATGGCGTGTTTTTTCACAGTGATCTCTGTGTTTCGCACAGCAGATCTCCTGTTACGTATTTTCGTATGGGCCGTTAGAATTCAACTTGTGTGCCATACCTACTGTGGCTGCTGAAGAGCAGTGACACTGTATAGCTCACTCACTCACTCACTCACTCACTCACTCACTCACTCACTCACTCACTCACTCACTCACTCACTCACTCACTCACTCACTCACTCACTCACTCACTCACTCACTCACTCACTCACTCACTCACTCACTCACTCACTCACTCACTCACTCACTCACTCACCTACGAAGGAAAATACGATTGGCGGACGCGAAACATTTTTCTTGCAGAGGCCAGTAATTCTACCTTTTGCTTTTTTGAGAAACCTAGCGTTCGGATAACGTATGACAAATTAGTAACCTCTATGTTAGACTAGGTTCAAGCCCGGTAAATTTCCTAGAATGTAGTCGCATTTTTTTTATCAATGAGTAACCGCGCAGAGCTGAGCGAGGCATTTCCTTTGTTTCCACATTTCGGCTCCGACGGTCTTCAACAGCGGCAACCTACTGCTTGTGTTGCTCTTGCTTGTTCCGGAAAAAAAAAAGAAACGATGCGTTTCAGAACAAAAAAAGTTAACTTGACGTGTTTTCCTCGCGTGACATTGATGCGGCTGTACGAAGCATACAGCCTCGAACAGTTTGCTCTCAACAGCTTTTTTTTTTTTGTATTGAGCCGACTGGAACTTAGGCGAACGGTATAGTCGCTGTACTCCGTACGCGACTATAAAAGCAAAAGAAAAAGCAAAAGAAACAAATCGGACAGGTTCCACGCACTGCGGGAATCGATATTATGCGAAGAATATTGCAGGTACCTGGCTGTCCAGCATTATTTGGGGTTCCGCAAGGCGTTGCCAAGTGTACGAACGTGTTTGTGTAAAGTGAGTAGCTGCGTGTGTGGGTCGCGAGCTCACGTGTGTTGGGCAACAGCAACACGACGACAACCACTTCGAAGACGATCGTGTGGAAGCAAAGGCATGATTTCCGACCCGGCCGTTCGGGGCGCCAGCTTACGACGTGACACGATTGTTGGGCTCCACATGGGCAGCGAACGAGCGCAAGTGTGATAAACACGGATTGTGATATCATCAGCCACTACGTGTTGCACGATCGTATGCGGACCTAGGACCAGCACATATCCGTGTCTGCCCGTTCTTCACGAAGTCTACACCGACGTGTATCGCGACGACGCCTGCCCGTCCTGCGGGCAGACCTCCACTCTAGCGCACATGCTCTGGGAGTGCGGGTCGAGATACCCCAAGTTCAGCGAGAAGGAGCGGGACTCGCTTCTGCGTAACCCCGCTTTAGAGAAGCAAATCCTGGCTGTCCGGCCTGCCCGCGACCGGGCCAGTGGGCTAGACCTGCCGGTCCCGACGTGGGACTAGCCGGATGGGCGACAAGTTCGCGTCCTCGCTGGACCCGCAATAAGGTTACATCACTCATTCACTGTGTCATGTGGTGTATGTTGAAACGACGATGTGATTGGTAGTCCAGCGAAGAAACGTTATAACGTGATTAACTTGGTCGATCATGAACTCGGTACAAGTTCGCACGGTTTCTGCGTAGCGTAAACTGCTACTAGGAAAGTACTGGGCAAAGTGGGCCGGTCTCGGATATCTAGTGCACTCTAGCCGAGTGTGAACAGCTAGCTGCCTTTGGAAGGAGAGAACTATGCGTGCGATCTTTTTCTTTTGTTCTTTTTTTGTTGTTTTGAGGGAGGAGGAGGAGGGGGGGTGACCAGCAAGACAGCTTTCTCCGTACTGTGACGCAGATACGCTTACGTGGTCTTCTCGCGGCATTTGTGGTATTGCCATGCAGTGCACTGAGTGGTCCTGTCAAAGGATACCTACGGGAAGTAGTGCTCGCCTATAAAATACTGAATGCCTGGTTTTCTATGGATTACTTAAGCACAGTAACTAAAAAGAAGTTGTGCGACAACCTCATCGATATTACGCTTCTTATACCCACATATTGTTCAGTATGCAGTGGAGGTTAGGGACAATATATACTGAAGATATTTAAAAGGATCCTAGTTTAGTCACCGTCAAAACCATTTCACTTATTTCCTAAGCTGCATGGTAATGCTCTTCCTGTAGAAACCTGGCTTGAACAGAAATGTTTATTCATAACTTGGTCCAATGAATGCTTTGCTAAAAACCGGAAATGATAGAACGTGGTTTCATTAGCTGTTGAGATCCCATATTTTTCTTGTGCGTCCTCCAGCGTACCATCCATAGGGAGTTGCATTTAGATCCATATGGAATCAGATTTCTACCAGTTGAACATACGGGAGGCGCACATTATGACCTTATCGTGCTCCTATAGCCACAGTATATGGAAGACATATATGACAGGTATGACAGGTATATGACAGGTAGAAGACAGGTGTGCAAGAGAGGCATGCCGACGTCAACGTACGTCTTGCACGCGAAAACATTATCGACGGCGTCGCACATATGTAAGGGTGATATACCGGGCACAGCCTGAACTTTCTTAGTGGGTCAGTGTATCTGACGCGAAAAAATTCTAAACAATTCGTGTCTGGCTCAGAGCGGTTGTCACTTTTATTTTTACCAATTTCGTCTATTGCTGTAATGTGCCAAGCACGGGCAACAATAAAGAGAAAAAAAAAGCGATCGTGGCCTTGTGCTTAGATTGCACCATCGGTCACACGTCATGTTCATTTTTTGTTAAAACGAGGCGCGACAGGAATCTACCTACCTACCGCAAATTTCCGCCATTGAGGCAAGGAATACTTCGCATTAAAAGGAAAGAGGAAGGCTATCCAAGATTCTATGCCCAGTTCTTACAAATTTTAGTAGCTCGAAGCGAGAGCAGTTTCCCGTACTATACTTTTGCATGGTGCGGGTCCTCCGCGATTTTTTTTTTTTTTGTTCTCAGGTTAGCTAGTTCTTGCTGTGCGAACATCAAGAGGCCAATAATATTTCGAAACCACTGCTCTGCATTTCTCGACGCGGTTATGCTTCTACAGTTGCTTTGTGCGAAGGAATAAACGAACAAGCAACAACAACAAAAGAGCGAATAACTTTTAGAGCTCGCTCTACAGGCCCTTTCTTTTTTTTTGGGGGGGGGGGGGTGCAGCCTGATAAGCCGGTCGAGAAATGCGAAGTTTAGCGTCACGTATACCTCGACGCCGGGTGCCCGAGGAAAAAAAAAAGTTCGATGAGGCACAACGGGCGCCTATACGCACCGCGAATTAGTTAACAATTTATACTGCGTGGAGCACCTGCAGAGTGGGCCGCGCCACAAGGCAGCGCTGAACCACGCTCCCCGGGCGACCACGCATGCATGCGCCGGAATTCGGAAAGGCGCAGTAGTACGAACTTTCTTTTGCGATATCTTAACGGCGCGCGCCGTGAAACTAATAACTGCCGTTTTTTTTTTTCAGTTTTCGAAGTAAGCGGTGCGAATGGACAAAGCTAAGTATAATGTAGAAGAAAAAAAAAACTCGTCTATATATATATATATTTGCCTCGAGCGCATAACTTGTGTGCCTCTAGTTTGCCCGCCCCACGAGGAAGCAAGCACGCGCAGACGGACTTAATGCCATCGAGGAGAAGAAGGCTGCCGGCATAAATAATTCAGCCGGCGCCATATTTACAGCCGGCCTGATGCGCAGCAGTAAAAGAATCTGCAGCAGCAGCGTGCACCGTGGATGTGTACGCCAGCGGGCAAACCTATAAACGTTATAACCACGCGCCCCGCCAAGCTAGGGGGGGGGGTAAGGGAGGGGGGGGGGCGATGCCTCCCGCACATGTTCGGAACGACCTCGGGCCAAGTTTTAAGCGAACCAACGACGTGTCGCCTTATGGCGTATATAAGTACATACGGCGTAAAAAAACAGAAAAATAAAAGGAAGGAACGAACCTCCATCGGTGCGCGCGCCTTCGTCTTAAGCCTGTTCGAAAGATACCGTTTCCTCGTGTACGCAAAAAGAGAAAGAAACGCTATAGCGAGGGAGGGGAGAGAGAGTGGGGCGCATCTCGGGTGATCTTGGACGATAGTTTTTAAGGTTAAAACCCGGCGTTGGTCTCGCCGTTGTGTCTTTTTTGTTGTTGTTGTTCTTGAGTGAAGAACACCGCGCTGGACTTCTTCGCTGCAAATTCGATGAGCGTTTGGTATAGGACGCAGTCTCGTTTTGGGGAATCCTGGGGAAAAAAGCACTTTTGTATCGTGTCGCGCATGATTTCGAGTATGGTTTGTTCGTGGCGGTGGTGGGATGGGGGGCCTTTCGCGAATCTGCTATATGTGTGACCTACACCTCAAAAAAAAAAAAAAGAGGGGGGGGGGGACTACGTCCCTTTGGGACATGTTTTCTCTCGAAAATGATCATAATCTGTCTTGCTTACATTTCCTTTCTTTAACGCCGTGCACCCGGTATTTCCAAGTCACGAACGGCACGTCAGTATCAGCGTAACATAGCTTTCCTGACAGGCATATAGCAAGCGCAGTGCGTATAAATAAAATGATATTATTATATAGAGATAATTATGTCACGTGTAATATAGAGATAATATTTCCCATAGTATGGGTCGGAACGCGTGGGCGTTTCAGTTACTTCTGCGCTTCAATGCGTAAAATAGCGTTTTGTTAAAAAAGTAAGTGGAGCAACGGTGCATTTCTATGGCTACTTTCGTGGCGCGTATCTCCAAACTGGTGTCATTTTAGAAATTTATTCAAAGTGGGTACGCCTTGCAAACTGACCGGCTAGAATTCGCGAATAGCCATATCTGTCGTGAAGCAATTAATCAACAAGTTTATTAGTGATATTTATTAATTTGAATGGGTGTTTTGATTTCTCGTGCAATGTAATGTCCTCCGCCTCTATGAATAATCCGGCTTAACGACCAGAATTATTTTATCTGGAACGGGCGATTTAAAAAACAAAATTCCGCAAAACTTAAGAATAAACACTCCGTATGTTGAGGCAATGTTGCCTGAATATATTTTCACGCGCGCTGACTTCGCGGCGGCGGCGCTAGGTGGCGCAGCGCGTCCACAGGGAATCAAGCCTCTTAAACTTCGTAAAGTAGTGCCACGCTTTGAAGAATTCCGCCTCCTCCTCGCGCGCTCACGCAGATGCCGACGCCGCGTCGCTATTGGCCTAATAGCATCACGTGAGCCCTCGCGCCGTGCATCAGCGCCATTTTTGCTCGAGAAGCGTCTGCGGAATGGCGAGTAGCGCATGTGGGCGCCGTCGCTACGCTCGAGCCGTGTAGGCGGCGCCATAGTCGAGGAGGGAGCGTGAAAGAGAGGAGGAAAGGAGGAGGAGGAGAGTGTCGCTAGTTTACGAAGTTTAAGGGGCTTTAGCAGGGAAGGGTAATAGTGGATCCGGGCTCCATTTGCGCCTCCTGATTCATGCCTCGCCTCTGCGGCAGCGATACGGTGCGTCGCAGCGTTGCTACAGTGCTAATAGGGTTAACATAAGCATTTATTGAGAGATGGATTCCGCCGGAATTAAAAAAAAAAATTTTGCTTCACCGCGCTGTCGATCGTGGCGACCCCTACGTTGTGTACACCGCCGCTCTGCGCGTGTGAGTTGAGGAAGAAGAAAATGTGGCGGACGACACTGACCACAAGGTGGAGGAATACGTTGCTACTTGGCAAAGGAATCAAGCTTATACAGAGACTTTAGTGCCACTTCGGGTAAAGCGATGGCGATGCGGTTTGGTTTGCTCTCCGAGCTTCGAGCTCACGTCGCGTTTAGTGGAGTACTGGCATGACACTTTCGACTTGCCATTCGTACTTTCTTTTTTGGATAAATGAAGGTCAAAACTATCGATATCTTGGAAAACATACTGTCTATCGCCAGAGCACGTTAAATATGCTTTTTTTTAATATTGTTTCCTCGAACCGGTTGCGGTACGCAAGATGTGGATATGTCATGACGTCTCGATACACCTGCTTTATCCGTTTCTGTGATCGAAGTGGCTGATGTATATCCAGCTCCGCCAGAATAAACGCCGCGAAGAAGCACGCTCTTTAATTAATTTGTTTATTTATTTAATGAGTAACACCATCGTACCTATATTGTTATTGGTACACGAAGTAATAGGTGGTGTTGGTTTCCTTTGTTGGTGTTGGTTTGCCGGCGATGGTTTCTTCTGCTTAACAGTAAAAGAGATCTCGAAGGCCATTCTTTTGCGGGCTTCATACGCCGGACGTTATTGCGGAGGCGGAAAGGCGTCATGGCAGCGATGTTCGTCATCATGATCAATCATGTTCATGATGATGATCAATGATCATCATCATTGCACCAGAATCGCACGGTGCGCATCTGTTGGGTTTGCGGAATTCGCCATTAGACATTACCCGACTAAGACTTTTCCGTTATGGCGTCACAATAATATCGATTGACACCAGGTCCTGCGTTTCGAGAAAACTTTACAGACTGAAATTCAGACATCTTGCGTTTCCCAACCTTGACACTTTCAAAATGGCGCCCGTATATGGTCGTTTGTGTCTCGCTTCCTACTCGTCGGCTTAGCGCTGCAACTTTTGTTCTTAAGTCATGAAGCAACAAGCTCAGCAACAAGCTTTGTTAGATCTTTTGAGCTGCGACAAGTGCGGCGTAGAATTTCTACAACTCCGAAAATATGTGTCGGTACTAATTTAAATTGACTGCCAGTATACAAACTGTGCCCTTAGTTAAAAAATAGACGGACGTTGACTTACAACCGCTTGAACACGGTACAGCGGGAGGGAGATCGATTTCCGGTATTGAACGGGGAGTCGCCGCAAAGTGTACACTTAGTCAAGTTCTCTGGTCAAATCTGTTAAGAATGGCAAGAAATGGTACATAAAGGCATAAATGACGAAGAAGCCAAGATACAGAACAGGCGATAATTAGCCACAGTGCAGTCCTTTCTCAAAGAGCTTTGTTCATTAATGTCCATTGTCTTCGTATTTCTTTCCTTCCTCTGAACGACATGTTTGCCCACAAGAGGGTCGTTCGACACAAAGCACGAAGTCGCGCGTTTTCGTGAGGGTTCTTTTTTGTAAGTCAATGCGCCCCCTCCCCCCCACTTTATAGAAAAAAGATCGTATACAATGTCCAGTTTTGGTCGTATATATATATTCTTTTGGAAAGAACTCACTGTTCTGTTTGGGTTTCTATGGCACTTTTTTCACCTTTGTCTTATTACTTTTCGTGCTTCGTTTTTACATTGAAGGAAGGCTGTGTGGACACTCGAGTCGGCACCGAGTTTCCAAACGAGGGACAAACATAATTACTGAGTAGAGCGTTGTAATTAGTTCCTTAAACTTTAATCACGTACCGAAAAGAGGCCGTATCGTGCCAGAAAAGAGAGAGGAAAAAATAAGAAAAATGTCAACAGCAAAGCGTGATTTGAGCGTTGTTATGGAAAATAAAAGAAAAAAGCGGACATGGTAGTAGAAAATGGGGAGAAAATAATGTACGAATTACTTAATAATAATAACAAAAAAAAATTTCGGTGCAGTAGAGTGCTTAAATAGAAGCGGCGGTTTGGGGTCCGAACTCAGACGTTTTCGATTTCTCAGTCTACAGTTGTTTACTTGAGTATAATATTAGAACGGAGGACCGCTTAGGAAAAATAATAACGATACCAGCGTCGTTAGGCGAGATTGGTCTGGTTATCGACAACGAAGCTAGATTCACACGCGACGTATGTTTGCACTTCTTGCGGCGTTTTCTCCACACCGCCTGAAGACGTCGTCACACCGTGGTACACTCCATGTTTCCGTCAAGGGGGGACCTGTACATCGGGCCCTACTATAATTTTCTTATTCAAAGACGTGTAAATTTCAGAACTTCTCTTTGGACAACCGCTGGACCGATTTGAATTAAATGTATTACATTTGAGAGAGAAAGTGAAATTCCAGCAACTGTAGGAAGCACAAATTTGGTAGGAAGCAGAATTGTCGAATATCGGGAAGGTAAAAAAGAATTCAAGCACGAAGTTTTCAAATCCGTAACTCTGCGCCAAAAACAGATATCCATCGCGCTGTTTCACCTCAGTTCTAAGTATGAACCAACTAGCCCTCATCAAGATCTTACTAATGCAAATTTCTTCTACAATGGGCTCCTTCCTCTCATCACCGGCCTTGCAAGACCCAGCATACGTATGTGTCAACCTCATCGCCATAACCACTTGCCAGTCACGTTCCTTGAGTTACTACCTGAGAAGACGCATCGCGCCACCTGAAATCACAGCCCTTTTTGGTCTCGTAGAACCTTCTTGGGGACACGCAAAAAGGATGTGCAAATTGCTGAAGTCTGAAAAATGGCGCCAAATACGTTTATACAATGATTGGCTGAAAGTACTCGTTGAAGAAAGGAAAGACCCCTGCAGAAAGGACCGAACGCTGCGCGACTACAAGAGACTTGCCGGGCAATCCACAGAATTCCTGTGGCAACGCACCAGGATCTCTTTACCGAAGCCGTGCACCAGGATCACCAATGCCAACGTAGTCACCACGCTTGGGGAGGCTACAATTCCAGAGCAAGTTAGGAGGACCCTGGAAAAAGGCCCGAAGTATAGTTTTGAGCCAAAACTTACTGCTCCACAGCTCCTAGCCATGGGTAGAAGCATAGGAGACCGGGTTGAGGATCAAGACCGTGAACGAGTTGTCGGTGAAGCCGTGGACTGCGTCCTAAAACACGCACCGTGTGGAAAATCAGGTACGCCTCCCATAGAGAAAATTGTAAAGAAGCTAAAGAATGATGAGCTTGAAATACTACAGGCAGATAAAGAAGGCGGTTTTGTTGTTCTGCCTAAAAACCTTATGAACCAGAAATCCATGCAAGCTATTATTAAGAATTTCAAAGCTGTTCCCTTCGACCCGAAAAAGCAAAAGAAGGCTGCCCTGAAGTTACTCAAAGACTTGCACCTAGACTCGCTACGGCAGCTTGTGAACAAAGCAGAGACGGATTTCCTTGATGTTTTCTTCACTTGCAAGACACACAAGCCTGAATACCCTTTCAGGGTTATTGTGTCCGAGAAGACGTCATGGCAATGTCATGTAGGAAAAGTTCTGCAAGGCCATCTCAAGATGTTGCAGATAAATGACCCTTTCCTGGTAAGAAGCTCGGAAGAAGTTATCTCGGCCATAAATGAAGACCAGGGAACCGCACTAACCGCATTTTCAGTAGATGTAGAGGACTTGTATTATTCTGTGCCGCGAGATGGTTTGATGTGCGCTGTGCGCGATAGGATAGAAGATTTCGGGGAAGTTAATTTTCAGAATTCTGTATGTGTCAACAGCGACAATTTTTTAGCGCTTTTAGACTTTTATCTTCATTCGACTGCTGTTAATTATGATGGCCAATTTTACATCCAACGTACTGGCATCTGTATAGGATCAGCCATCGCCCCCATTTTATGTGACATTTTTTTTATCCTCGGTTGACAATGTAATTTCTGCTAAGTTGTTTGACATGCATGTAACGCGAGTGTTTAGATATGTTGACGATTACTTAATTGTTATGAAGAAAGATTCCTGTATGCATTTTCATGACGCGGTCGAAGAAATTTTGAACCTGTTCATCAACTCATCGGGAGGACTTAGGTTCACGTATGAATTGCCAATTAACAACCGTATTCAGTTTCTAGATATTAACCTCTGTTTTTCTTTGGACGAGCACGTATGCTGGCGATATCATCCCAGATCTAAGAAAACTTTGTTGCGTTACGACAGCGCACACTCTAAATTGATTAAGAGAGGCTTAGCGACGACGTGCATTAAGGCAGCACTTAGTAAGTCATGTGAGCATGAGTGCGATCATAGTTTTTTAAATCAGATATCGCGACTACAGAACGCAGGCTTTCCCAGTTCTGTGATCACTTCAGTATGTGAAGCCATTTTGCAGAAAGAGAAAAGAAGTTCCGATGCTTCCCAAGAAAAAAACAAAGACAAAAGACTAGTGCAAGTGGTGCCATACCTACACAAGCTGTCTCACAATCTGAAGAAAGTTTCTAATAGACATAATATCAATTTGGTTTTCAGTGCCCCGTGCAAGTTGTCCTCGATATGCAATCGCATGAACAAGCGCGAAAGGCACTTGTGCACCACTAATCATAAAACACGTTTCACTGAGTGCAGGAGCAATGTCATCTATCAAATACCGTTAAGCTGTGGGAAATCTTATATAGGTCAAACGGGACAGTGCTTCAATGAAAGAGCTCGTCAACACAGCACTAACCTAAAGAATGGCTATGGGAGTCATTTAGCTGGACACTGTAAAAAGTGTCAATGCACCCCCTTATTTGAAAAGACTAAATTCATAGGGAAAGGAAAGAGCAAGAAGGAAAGAGAGATAATAGAGGCCTTTCATATAAGAAAGGAAGGCGATAAATGTGTGAGCACTCCCTCTCTTGCCTTGTCGGGAAAAGAAATAACATTTTTGGAAGAAAGATTAAAATGATGATTTGCAGATGTTTTTGTGAATGATGTGCGCATGCCTATGCTGATGAAAGCTATAAATGTTCGGTGATTTTCAAATAAACTTCCAGTTGGCAGTCAGCGCTTGTCTGTGGTATTTGTATCCTTGTGTCCTCGTCTTTTTCGCGCTGTTTCACCTCAGTTCTAAGATATCCTCGTTCAGTAAGCTGAATCCGTTAGAGCATTTCAGGCGGAAAAAAGAAAAAAAAAACATGGCTCAATAATTTACAACTTACGTACGTTCGTTCCAGTGTTTATGCCTATGTTACAAAAGCTTTACATATAAATCAGTGGCGTCGTCGAACGCCTTTCTAACGAAGTGCTTTGGGCCTCTGAAATAATTCGTTATAGAGGTCACTTCGTTGTAAAAGGTCGCGCGCGGCACAACTTGCCATGGAACCGGGACATCATTATTTTTTCGTTACCCAGGTCATTTCGTTGTAGAGACGTTCTTCGAAGCGGCGATCGACTGTGTAAATCGGAAGGTGGGGGGGGGGGGGGGCACGCAACCGGTAGCCCGCGGGTCGGGTCCTGGATCACGAGGCAGTGTCACGTGACCTGCAGCACGCCGCAGTGTGAGAGCCTCGGCACGCGGCGCTGCAGTCGCTTGCGGAGTGACATTATCCGGAGTCGCCCACCGGATATCCGGATCGGATATCCGGATATCCGGGTCGCATTATCCGGGTCGCCCACCAGCCTTGTATCCCTGTCCGACGTGACGATCGAGGAATCTCGTCCGCCGCGTCCACCACCCTTTCACTATACAGTCGAGCGCCTCTGCAACGAACGCCTCTATACAGCGAAGTGACCTGCATAACGAAGGAATCGTTCCGTACCGGTTCTACGGTGAGCTGTGCGGTGCGCATTCTTTACAACGAATTCACCCGTATAACGAAATATTTTGAAGGCTCCCAAGCATTTCGTTGTAGAGGCACTCGACTGTAGCAGTCGAGCAGAGCCAGTGGTCAAGCGCGGCGTTTGCGTGGACAACCGTTCTCGAGGTATGAAGCACATCGAGTCGCACCTGCGTTCCCGAGCGGCAGACGGGCACCTGCGCAACTTTTTTGCGGCTCCCTTGTTACTGCTGCTGACTTTGGCGCGTGCACTTCAGCACATAATGTTCAACACGTTGGAAGTCGCACTGAGAGCGCCATCTATAGTATTTTGTTGTCCACGTTGTTGCAGCGTATTACGGTGAATGTCAGACAGACAACGAACATTATTTAATCAACGAACAAATAGACAGACAACGAACATTATTTAATCCTGAGGAACTACTGTCAGGACCTCCTAACGGGAGGCCTTTGTAGCCGCTGGCCGCGCCCACGTATAGGACATAACGCCGTGACGCTCAACCTCCTCCCCCCGCTAACGCATACGCGAACCGGCCTGCTCCTTGGCGGCTGTTCGTCTACTTACTCGGCCCGCGGCCGCAAAAGCTTGCCTACCCCTGGTATAGTTGATAGCGTTGTATGATAGATAAATTTTGTTCGCTCTAGATGTTATGGGTGCATCAATACATTGTTGGGCGAGTGTGTTCATCTTGAAACATGTGAGTGACAGCGCAAACAGACGACCACAAGAAGGGAGACACATAGATACAGGCGCTGTGTGCAGCGCCTTGTGTGTATACGTGTCTCCCGTCTTGTGGTCGTCTGTTGGCGCTGGTACCCATATGTTTCATGATGGGTGCAGTTTACATAATGATGGTGTCGTTGATTTATCACAGACCCAGAGTTACAACTTGGTGCGTGAGTGCATAGAAATTTTGCAAAACATATTCTAAGATATATTTACGGCATAAATTGAAAATGCACTTTCTACGACTGCTAGATTTCAGTTTCCTTTAAATGCAACAAACCCCCATTAAAAGCGGTGTAGTGGTGGCCGCAAAAAACGATTTCGCCGTTCTCGCGCTTCAATGCGATTAGCATTCTTTGGGAACTTCCGCTGCAGTGTGCGGTATGTCTCTGTGTGTCTCTCTTTGGCTAACCTCTCTCGTGCCAACTGGAGTCACTGTGTTGTCCCTGTTTTAATGGGCACCTAGGGCACACGGGGCTGCTGCGCTGGGGTTCTAAACCAGCCGTCGGACCAACTTGGCACGGGTCACAACATGGGTATGTGACACTGGGTGCGTTGCACTCTTCAATGAACCACCTCTTTGACGCCAACTCTATAGTCACTGGGTACATGCCACTCTTTAACAACAACAACAACAAAAACAACAACACATCTAACATTTTTTTTCTTTTTGCTGTTAGGCAGAGTCGCACCGGCGTCATTGCTGTATGAATATACAGACACGCGCCACGCGCGGACTTCGCGGAGGCACCGCCAGATGACGCAGCGTGCACCGAGGTGTAAGCGCGAAAGAGGAGCGTGGCCACACGACGCACCTGACACGTGACACGATTGGGATGTGCCAATATGGCAGGTCGCTACACTGCTTCACTGTTAACCGCAGTAATGCCGACAGTAATCCTGAGATGGTTCGTGCTGAATTTTTGTTGTTTTAGTAGTTTAGTAGAAACGACCGGTATTGAATGTAAACGTGACCGTGTACCAGCACTGCGGCCCGGCAATGCACTTTACGCGATCGTTAGGAAACACGAAGTTCCTTTTATAGTTTTTACATAAACATCAGCTCCATCGCGAGCCCATATTCGGTGTTGTTTCGTCTTGGTTCGCTTAGAAGCTTTTACACGAGTGGTATTTCTCTCTCTGTACCTAGGAAAATTTCGTCTCGGGTTTCTTAACTTGTGAGGGCCGCATCACCAAAGTGCGATTCGCCAACAACGTCACTAATATTTCTGGTTGGGAAAAGTTACCCCGAATGGCCCGTTAGCCCGAATGGCCGGACATTACCACAAACGCCCTATCTCTTAACCCCCGTTGACCTCTCCCGCAGCCTGCCGTCTTAAAGGCGGGATATGTTTTACCAGTACAGTGGCAGTGTCGCAACTGTTCTGCGTACTGCTAATTCTTGCCAGACAGAGACGAACAGCTCCTTTATTCTCATAACACCTTGCCGCAGGGGTCCCTTACGACGCATTCCTTTTCCACGTGCGTGTAAAATGTGAAACCGGCTTTTAAGAGGAAGCTTTAGCTCAAGTGCTCCCATCTAAATACATGTAAAAGGAGAATTCGTTTTTCTCGGCAACCACTGCACCAAATTTGACGAGGTTTGTTGCATTTAAAAGACAAACTTAAGATCTAATGACTGTTGGTTTCGAATTTTTGAGTTAAGTCGTCAATTTTTTATTAAAAATTGGCAAAAATCGAAAATTTTCTGAAAACGAAACTATCAAGTTTACAACTCTGTAACTCAACGACTAAAAATGATAATACAATTCTGTGAATTGCACCTAATAGTACATCTAAAGCGGACAAAATTGATATGTTACACATGAATATAAAAAAATTTAATCATAGGGAAATACAACTTTTGCAAAACCGTTGTAACCGACGTAACAAATTCACGTAAGATGTAAAATGACACATTAAATTTGTCCGCTTTGAATGATCTAATGGATGCCGCTTACAGAACCGCGATATCAGTTCTTGATGCAGAGCTATGAATTTGTAAACTTTGTGCTTCTATTTTTTTCAAACGGTCAAATATTTGAAAATCGATTTAAGAAAATTCAAGCCCTAAATCGAAATTGCGCTTCCAGCAGTCACTAGAATTTAACTTTCTCTTTCAAATGCAACAAATTTCATCAATATCGGTGCAGGGGTTATCTCATAAAAACGTTTTTGCGTTTTACATGTATTTGCATAGGCTGCGTCGGAGTTGGGCCCGAGCTAAAGCTTCCTCTTAACTTCAGACGGTAAAGTGCCGCTGGTTGGGAGAAGGACGCGACTCAAGCTTGTTAAGAGATGATGACCCTTGAGAGGTCCGCGTGGTTTCAACGACACGCGACCAGCTTTGTGGTACTTGCGAAACTAGACTCGAAACTTTGTGTCGGCCCCGACGCTCCGTGGCCGCCGTTATACTGTGTCATGCCCATATCGCTGACCACCCGCCGTGGAATGAAGGCGCGGAATACGTAAACACGGTCCGGCCTGTTACAGGCCGCGGGGGTCTAATTGATTCCTGCAGCGCATTTCGAGTTGCGGCGACGGCGCAGCGTCTCTGTAAAGTCCTGATTACGCAACCCTTCTATCATTTCGCTGGGCAGGCCGCCCGCGGCGTGGTATATATGTATACATATATACAGGTCTTCAGAGACATCTGGCGGCGTTGCATGGATGGACAACGACGTCGAATCGGACGTCCCTACGGGAGGTCTTAGTGTGCGTACAGTCCTTGTCGGACATTTCGTCCAGCACTGGATCGTCCGCCCCTCTTTCCAGCGAGTCCCCACCTCCCGTGGTTTTCTTTATTTACACGCCGATAATGTCGCCGCCACCGCCGCCGCCCCCAAATCCTCTGTCCCCCATTTCCCGCGGTTCTTTTCTTCCTCTTGTCTACGTCATGCGCCGGCGGTGGAGGGCATCCACCCACAGTGAGCGAGGACTGCGTGCCGTTGGCATCTGCGTTTGCCTCCCGCCGTGCGCTTGTGTATACACGACCACACCGGGAGGGAGGGGGGAGGGGGGGGGGACCATAAGCTTTAGGCGGGACGACGTCCGTGCCTGAAGCGCTCCTGGCGGTTACAGCTCTTTGTGCGCCACCGAAACGAAAGGTTACGCGCGCGCATGTGTACTAGTACTACAGCAGGCGCCGCGTTTCTAGTTTCTTAGGTTGTCACACACGTACAGACACACACGCGCAAACGCACAAACGCGCGCGCGCGCATTCGCCATAGTACGTATGCCGCAGTGCGAAGCAGGTGGCGGTGACTCCGCGGCAATAACCTGCCCAGGGCGACTCAACGCGGCTCTGCGGCCGTTGCTTCGGACTACACAGGTCGCAACGACGCTAGCGCACAAAAAAAAAAAAAAAATACAGCGGCGCAATGCGAGCGAAACAGAACAGACCTGCCGTTCACTTACCCTCGGCGTTGGGACTCCGAGAACGGCTGTTTGATTTGCTATTTGGGCTACTTACCGTACCGGTGTCCGCCGAGCCCACGACCGCTGGTTATTCGCTCTCCGCGGGGTTTCTCGATAAACACGCGCCTGCAGCCGATTTCGCTTCCTTCTCTTTTTTTTCTTTTTTTTTTGCTCTCTCTCTTCTCCGGTCGGCGTGAAGTTGCGAGAGATCGAAGTCTTGTCTTCGTTTCGTGCCCAGCTGTTCGGTGAGTGATTGCGGCCGGCGTGCGCTCTGTCACTACTTCTGAACTAAGCGTAACAGCGCAAACATAAGACGAGCCACAAAAAGAAAGACACGACACACACTGGCGCTGACTGCGCGATTATGTGGCCTAGGTATATAAATGCATCGACGATGGAAGGAAAAAAGAAGTTGTTAGTCAGCGCCAGTGTGTGTCGTGTCTTTCTTTTTGTGGCTCGTCTTATATGTTTGCGCTGTTACGTTTAGTTCAGAAGTATGTACCAACTAGGCCCAAATGAAGTGTTGCTCTGTCACTACTTCGCCGGAGACAGCTTGTATATGGGAACGTGAAAACGCGGCGGCGTATACACCGACCCCTTTGACTGATGCCTGGCGCGTGCGATTAGGAGCGAAGAAATGGAAAATGCGAGACACGTCGTACCCCGTGCCTCCCGCGGCTTCTGAATTTCGATACACTGCCTGCCTGCCCCGGTATATATGCACGTTTTGTTTACTTTCGCTGCGAGTCGCGGACAGCCGCAACGCATGTGTTGTAGTAGCTCGCTTGGAAGTCGGGATACGAACGTCTACGGCAATACGCAGCGCTGGCTCGTTTGCAACTCGGCACCAGAAGCCGCAGGCACACACGAAAGCGACGCGGGCAGAACGTATGTAGGAGCAGAACGTAACGAGAATTCGGAGTTTTCTTCTGAAACACGTATGAGCGCTGCAAGAACCAGACACTGCAGTGGCTGTCGGGAAGGAAAAAAAAAGAGCAAAGAAGAAATTGTGCGGTACGTGCTTTATAACTGTCAACTGGGGTAGTGGGTAAGCCTGCAATGTATCGCTTAGTCAGCAACTGTACTTTCGACCGAATTCATTTGTAGGCAAGTGGTCGATTGTCTCGTTTTCTCTTTCTTTAATTGCGCTGACTTGTGCAACGCCTACGCCTTCATTAATCTCTTCAGTGCTTTTCAGAAAGGTAAAAAAAAATACATAGGGAAGGGAGAGAAAAGAAAACAAGAAAGTCCGTCCGGGTCAGCCACAAAAAGAAACTGTTTGCTACTATGCACCAGGTGCTGGCGACACGTAGGTACACGTATAAAAAAGGGGCTCGTTTAAGACGCACATTAAGGTGCCTAAAATTCCAACCTGGCGCCCATGTACTGCTCACTGAAATAAAACGCGTCTCGTTTAACTCTGGTTAACCAAGGTTAACCTTTCGCTTACCATACCTAACCTTCGTTAACCTAACGTAGGCTAACTCAACCGAGGGGAACCTTTGCTTCGGAGTTAACAAATGTTGAGCTTGGTTAATTTGGTCAGCCATATTTTCTGCTGGCCAAGCCTGCTAACTATGCGCGTAATTTTTCTTAACCTCCCTTCGTTTCATTCTTCTTTTTCTTTCCCAAATGGGTCGTCTTTTTAAAATTTCATTAGATTATGGGGTTTTACGTGCCAAAACCACTTTCTGATTATGAGGCACGCCGTAGTGGCGGACTCCGGAAATTTCGACCACCTGGGGTTCTTTAACGTGCACCTAAATCTACGTACACGGGTGTTTTCGCATTTCGCCCCCATCGAAATGCGGCCGCAGTGGCCGGGATTCGATCCCGCGACCTTGCGCTCAGCAGCCTAACACCATAGCCACTGAGCAACCACGGTGGGTGTTTAAAATTTCATTACCTGGGTTAATCGCGGTGGTTATTTTTTTCTTCGAATGAGATTAAACGTGATTATAGCCCTATGGCGGTGTTTATCGATTAATTTCTTCCCCCGCTAATGTGGGTTGGGCAAAGTATAACCTTACCACATTGCAAATAAGTGCCACGTCGTACGACGCTCACGAGCCGGGTCACAATTTAGCACTGCATAGAACGAATGTATTACGAGGTACTTGAACGGTTATTGATTACGATGGGAGTAATAAATCGTGCAGCGCGTTGGACTGAAATTCACTATACTACAGTCCGGCGCTTTACGATTTCTGTCTGCAGCAAATGTTCAGTGCACTTCGCTCGACGACCGGTGCAATCAAGGCAAATGGTGGTTGGTCTCTCACTTGGGTACAACCAGATGAAACTGGCCTTGAACTACCATTGTATCGAAGTGGATAAAGGAATTGCAAGTGAATATAGACTATTTCAGGAATACCTTGCTACAAAAAGAGGAGGAAGAAGAAGAAGAAACGAGAGCGTGCGTCAGTATCTGCTTCTCCTGCTTCTCTACATGATTAAGGTCGAGAACTTGCTTCAATCGTGAAGATGTCGGTGCCATTCGACGGCTAAAGTTGCAAGGATTCCGCCGATACCAAGTTTTCAACGGTGGGTGGACATTTTCCCAATCGCTCGAGGACCTTTCTGTGCGACCTCTGCCCGGCAGAGGCTTGGTGGGCGAGCTCAGCGCGGTTCCGCACGCTCAAGCCACGATGTCTACAGCTATGCAAATCACCGTTGACGGTGAGGATATCTCTCCCGACGAAGTCAATGAAAGCGCTGGGTGGACCACGGCATTACACAAACGAAAACCCATCATCCAGGACCCGCTCGGGCAGGGCGGCCGAGTCACCGACATGCGACGTGGCGGGAATAAAAGCCAGGCTACGGCGAGTGTCAAGACACGGCTAACGACTGCTTCGAGATTGCCTCGCCTACCGAAAGAGCATGTTCGAATCATAATCCGTCCCCGTGGAGGACTGGACATCAAGAAGATGGGCCACTTCAGAGTTGCCCAAGCCCTCACTACCGCTGCTAGACTTACGGAGGCGGATACGGCGGAGGATATTATCTGTCCGAACGTGGTGCAAAACATATTGGTGGCAAGCACGCCATCAAAACGCAACGCCGTGGCCTACGCCGATGTGAAAGCTTTACTCATTGGACAAGCAAGCTACGAAGTTAGTACATATATCGCAGCCCCCGAAAACTCATGCAAGGGAGTTATTCGTGACATTGATCCCACCATCGATCGAGAGGAGCTCAAACGCCTTATCATTCAACCCAAGAACCCAAGCGCCCTCGAGGTGAGACGAATCAAGAACACAAGCACTGTAGTCATCCTGTTTGATGGACTCAAAGTCCCGGACTACGTAAAATGCGGTCCCAGTTTAATCAAATGCTCACTCTATCGCAGACAAACTGACGTTTGCTATGCATGTGGAAAGCTTGGCCATAGAGCTGACGTTTGCCCAGCCCCTGAAAATGCCATCTGCCGCGGCTGTGGTGCGAGCAACCCGGACGATAAGCACGAATGTACACCGAAGTGCACCCTTTGCGGAGGCCCTCATCTCACGGCTGACAGATCCTGCAAGCAAAGGTTCCAAATTCCGTTTGTAGTTAGGCAACGGAGAAGAGAACGGCGCAACCGCGACCAATCCAAACAACCAACTGGGTCGCCAATGCCTCTCAAGCCGGCCCTCAGCAGCTCGCACAGATCCAGGAGCCGATCCCGAGACCCTGACGGCGAGGATAGCGGATACCAGGACCGTGTCCCTTCTAGGGGTCGCTCGACGGAACGCTCGTCTTCCAGAGGCCGCAAGGTCCCCGGGACCCGCTCCCGCTCCAGAGGCCACTCTCGTTCCAGGGGGCCTGCAGTTCAGATTCAGGAGCCTGCTCATCGTGGTACCACATGGGCTGACCGGGTCAAGGAATCACCGAAAAAGGTAACGGGGGGTCAATCGCCAGAGCAGGACAGGATTGCACAATTAGAAAGAGAAAACGCTTCGTTAAAATACGCTATGGAGCAGCTCAAAGCAGAAATTGCAGAGCTAAAGAAAGCCAGCAAGCGAGAGTCAGTTCAACCCAGTCAGGCCCCTGCAGTAGAAACGCCCATGGAGATCCCCGTAGCGGAACCGACTGCCAGCAAGCAAGCCAGCAAGCGAGAGTCAGTTCAACCCAGTCAGGCCTCTGCTGTAGAAACGCCCATGGAGATCCCCGTAGCGGAACCGACTGCCAATGGTTTACCCAAAAAGAGGGCGCTGGCAGTTCATGCCTCAGACAAGAGCGCCAGCGTTCGAAAATTGGAAAAAACGATAGATAAAATTGATGAATCCCTCGAAAAAGTCCAAATTGCTATTGACAAACTTGCGGAGGCGGTCAAAGCACTAGGAATCAGATGCGATAATCTGGAACACCACGTTTCTACAATGGCTTCAGTTACACCGTTGGAAAAAGTGAATGACACCGACACTGAAAGGTCGGCAGCGGCTGCGCTCCGCAGCATTTTCTAATACTAGCTATCTACTACGTCCCACCATGGCGGCACATCACAAAGTAATTAACATCTGGCAGTGGAACTGTAGGGGATTCCATCGCAAAAGGAACGTCCTCCAACAGTTCATTCGGACCCACTCGGAAAAGCCACATGTAATATTATTACAAGAAACGCTCACGGATAAGGTCACCCTTCCAGGCTATAAATCGCATACCCAATATGCTGATGGGAAGAGGGGAATAAGCACATTAGTCTCGAACAAATGTGCGTTCATAGCCCACGATCTGAATCTGCAATCCAATAAGGTTGAACACTCGCTTGTTGAAATAATCCCCAGCGGACCATTCAAGACAAGTATCTTTATACTTAACATATACAGTACTCCCAAAGACCTCAGGCAAAGATTCGCGGCAATTATTAACAGGGCTACAAGCAAGGCCAAGACATTTCCACTCCTGGTGGCCGGAGACTTCAACGCTCCGCATCCAGCATGGGGGTACCAACAAGCTAACCGCAAGGGCGTTGACCTATGGCAAACTACAGTCAATAATCACCTCACGCTTATAACAGATCCGGCTTTTCCGACCAGGATTGGCAACTCCTGCTCTAGGGACACCACACCCGATCTCTTTTTCATACGGAATGTGGAATCGGCATCTTGGTCCAACCTCCAAGTTGACCTTGGCAGTGATCACAACATCCTGGCCACCTGCGTCAACGTGAAAAGCGGGGACCTCAAAGAGTTCATTATTACAGATTGGGATTACTTTCGCAAGATTCGGGAAGAGCGAGCACAAACGAATGACTCAGCACTTAGCCTCGAGCAGTGGGCTGAACAGTTAAAGGAGGACATCAGCGCGGCGACAAAGAAAATCCAGACTGAACTGGAGGTGGACAGGATGGACAGCCGCCTCGCTCATCTTCTAGAAGCGAAGACGTCACTTTTGAAACGATGGAAAGGGCAGAAACTCAACCGAAGGCTCCGAAAAAAGATCGCGGAGCTCAACAGAACTATAGAAGATCACTGCCAAACCTTGAGCAGACAACAGTGGGATGAGGTCTGCAATTCTGTGGATGGCCAGATGAGAGTTGGAGCTAAATGGAACCTACTCAAGCATCTGCTGGATGATACCAATACCAAGTCAAACCAAAGACAAGTGATAGCGAAGGTTCTACACCAGGCATCACAATCAGAGACATTGCAGACCGTACTCGACAGATTAGCTCGCAAGTATTTGCCACTGGGCAACTCGAGTGACGTTGACTATCCCCCCTACAAAGGCTCATCTTGCCCCGAGCTAGATAACCCCTTCAAGACATGCGAGGTAAGGGAAGCTCTCCAGCATCTAAATGGCAGGTCTGCCCCTGGTCCTGATGGCATCCCCAACCGCGCCCTCCGAAACCTGGACGACTGCTCTATAGAATGGTTGACAGAGGAGATTAATGGAATATGGGAACGAGGGGTTGTCCCGGAGTCCTGGAAAATGGCCTCGGTCATCCTCATTCCAAAGCCTGGAAGACCCCCGAGTCTCTCAAACCTCAGACCCATTTCCCTCACGTCCTGCGTGGGGAAAGTAGCGGAACATGTCATACACAATCGAATTTCTAAGCACATCGAGAAACAAGGATTGTTTCCGTACAACATGATCGGCTTTCGTCCGGCCCTGTCAACGCAAGACGTCATGAAACTCATCAAATGTCAAATCATTGACAACACCACAAGAGATATAAGAGGCATCCTAGGCTTAGACCTAGAGAAAGCCTTTGATAATGTATCCCATGCTCACATTCTGAACTCCATCTCAGAGCTCAATTTGGGAGACGCCTTCCACAGATACATCAGCTCGTTCCTACGGGATCGCAAGGCCACGCTCAAAATCGGTGACCTCAAGTCCGACAATTTCAGTTTGGGCCCCAGAGGCACGCCACAAGGTGCGGTAGTCTCACCACTGCTTTTTAACATCGCCATGACGAAATTATCGCAAAGACTCTCCAACATAGAAGGGATCAATCATACGCTCTACGCTGATGACATCACAATCTGGTGCACCGGAGGAAGCGAGGGAGCTGTTGAATTAGGCTTACAGGAGGCTGTAGATCAAACAGAGATGTACCTGGAAAATACGGGGCTTAGATGCTCCCCGAGCAAGTCTGAGCTCCTCCTCTACAGGCCAGTCAGGAGAGGCCCCAAACCTAGAGGATGGAAACCGTTGTCTGAAATAAACATCAAACTCCACACTAAAAGCGGCTGTACCATCCCCAGAGTAGACACCATTCGGGTCCTTGGCATGTTCATCGAATCGAATGGCAGTAATAATACTACGCTCAACAAGCTGACAGCCAAGACTGAGAACATGATGAGACTCATCAACAGAGTCTCGAATAGGCGTGGAGGCTTAAAGGAAGACAACCTCCTCCGGTTGTTCCACGCCTTCCTCATGAGTCATATTGTTTATGTGGCCGCCATGCACAACTGGTATAACTCCGAGAAAAAACGATTAAACACTCTCATCAGAAAAAGTATAAAAAAAGTACTAGGCATTCCGTTACGGGCGAGCACGGACCTCCTTATGCAACTAGGAGTGCACAACACCTTGGACGAGATAATCGAGGCCCAGGAGTCAGCCCAACTGGCCCGTCTATCCTGTACCCCGGCTGGAAAGAAGATCCTGGCAGTTCTAGGGATCAACCCTATCCTCATGGAAGAGCAGAAATATGAAATATCAGACAATCAAAGGAACAACACACGAGTTGCACCGTTTCCCCGTAATGTTCATCCTCGACACAACGTAGGCAGACGCAGGGCAAGAGCCCTCGCCCTCCTCAAGCGTACCAAAGACGATCCTTACTCGGCATGTTTTGTCGACGCAGCCCAATATGGACAGTCGTCTAACTTCGCCATTGCCCTCGTTGATCACAACGGACAGATAGTGAATGCGGCTTCCCTGAAGTGCTCAACACCAACCAGAGCGGAGCAGGTCGCAGTTGCTATAGCACTCCTAGACAACAGCAGATCACAAATCTTCACTGATTCGAGATCGGCGGTCAGGGCTTTCGCTTCAGGATCCATCGCTGAGGAGGTTCACAAGATTCTCAAGAACAAGATAATCTCTCCGCACACCATCACGTGGTTTCCGGCTCACCTCGACCCCCAGCTTGACTCGTTTCCCAATCTTAATGACATTGCCCACTCCCAAGCGCGCGCACTAACCCACCGCGCGGGAGCAAGATTGAGCTCAGACTCTGGGGTTCTCGAGTTTCGGGACACTCTCACTACTTTCAGCGAAATTACTATGCACTATCACCTGGGTAGGAGGACTTATCCTCCCCCTCACTGCAAACTGGCTAGACCTCTGGCGTCCACTTTACGCATGCTTCAGACGCAGTGCTATCCGAACCTGGCCCTTTTTCACATGATCACTCCAGAGGCTTTCAGCTCTACTTGCCCCGACTGTGGGGCTGTTAGCAATCTCGAACACATGCTCTGGCGATGCCCCTCGTTACAGGGACCCAATCGCATCACAGAACAAGAGTGGAGCTCTGCCATCCGGAGCTCGGAATATGCACATCAAACTTGGGCTGTCCAGAGAGCCCACGATGCGGCGGTTAGGCTCGGCCTACCAGTCCCCACGTGGGAGCGGCCCGCAGCTCTGCCCTAGGGCAAAGCGTCTCAGGACCTTGCTATTAAAGTTCTTTGTCTGTCTGTCTGTCTGTTGCTGCAAAAAGTGCGTCGTTGCGTTCACCAGAAGCGGAGTTATTGGCAATCAAACACCGCCTCCGCTGTGCTCCCGCACCTTCTCCAATGCCTTGCACTGCAAAAGCTGTGATGGCGCAAGGGGGCGTGCCCACCAACGCTCCATCTTCCAATTCTCATTGCGGCGCGCAGTTCAAGTTTGATTTTGGATGTTAACGTGGACGCCACAACTTTTGATTTTGGTGCCTACGACGCGCTAAACGTAAGCCAAACGCGGCTGCACCCTCAGCGAGCCGCAGTGCGCTTAGCCAGTGGACTCGCGGCGGCACCCCGCGGCTGTCGCGGTATCTGCGCTACATACCCGACCGCAGCTACCAATAGCAGCCGCGTATGGGAATCCGCTTTATGACGAAATAAAGCGCCCAGAAGAGAGTGACGAGTGGGCTTCCGTTTGAAAAGAGAGCGTTTGAGAGAAGGGCGACTTCGCGCTCAACATGCGAGCTCCAGGCATCGTGTACGACAGCAAAACTTGGCTGAAATGCTCACAGCAGCGTATGCTACCCGCGAACTACGTTATAACCAAGCCCGACGGGTTGTTCAGGGCCCCTTTAACGCTTAAATGTACTGACGTACTCCCTCCCGTGTCGTATTTATGTCGCAACAAGACAACACTCCGAAGGTGTGCAACGGAGAAGGTTTCGAGACGGTTATTGCCTTCTCCAAGGAACTCGTAATTGACTATCGGTGCTTACTTCGAACAACGTACTTGCTTGAGTTTTTTTTTCTGGTTAATCGATGATTCGCTCGCAAAATTGTATCACCGTTCTTCGGCGAGTAAAGTGGACCCGATGTCTTCAGCGGCGCAAAAAGAGGGCTCGGGTCAGCACGCGAAAAAATTAGACATACTGCGTCAAATTGGTTGTGTGCGTCTAGGATTAGTGAAAGCTACTGTAAGCCTAACGTAACTATGCCTAACCAAACCTAACCTAAGCCTAAACCTGGTTTGTTGACCCAGTGGCTATACAGTGAAAGCTCGTTAATTCGAACTTCAATAATTCGAATTTATGGATAATTCGAACTGTACGATTTGGTCCGGCCAAGCTCCACAGAAGTCTATGTAGAAAAAAGTCCGTTAATTCGAACGCGAGAAGGTTCCCTCACGGATAATTCGAACTACGCTCGCCTGACACACGGCCAGAGAAGCGCGCCTACTGCCTACACACAAGGCTGTATTGCCTCCGAAACGGAGAGAACGGCGAGAGAAGGCAAAATCGGAAAAAAATCTAACCGACGCGGGGTCAGCCAGAAGGCAGCGGCGGCTGCCGCCTCTCCGTTCTACGTAACCTCCGAGACTTCTTGCCCGTTGCGAATCTCGGAGGCTTTGCAAATCTTGTACAGCTGCTAATGTAGTGTGGAGATGGCACGGCAAGCTCAAAAACACAGCGAATCAAGTACGTCGCAGCTGCGCTTGCAATCGAGAACCAACGAATGAGGGCCTTCGCCACCTTCACATGTTCAGCGTCTGTGTCTCGGCAGTCTTCATCGGTTGTGCACCTCTGTTTTCAGCTTAGGAGGTATCGGCCGTCGCGATTCATTGTGATGGTGTTAAGCCTCGGCTAACGTTCGTTTCGGTGGACATCGGTGGTGTGGCACAGTCGGACCCAGAGCTTCGACTTGAAGATGGCGTGTGCCCGCGGCACACGCCATCACTTTCTGACACGCCAAATTTCTGACATGCCCTACTGCTTCCAAATCACAGTGTACTGTTGCCTTCTTTCACTTTCGTTAGTTCGAACTTTCGTTAATTCGAACTGAAGCGGCTTCCCCTTGCGGTTCGAATTAACGCGCTTTTACTGTACGCTATTTCTTATACGGCGTAATTTTCACAACGCATTTGGCTTTGTTGGATACATAACCTAACAATCAATATGTTATAAGTAGCTCCTCATATGTCACAGAAAACAGCGATAACTCGGTCGACCAACCCGAGGTTATTTCGCGACCAAATTCTGAGACACTTTAACTTACACCAGTTGACGAAACAACCAGCGTCACGGCTCACAAGGTCGGCAGGCACCCTGAAGACGTAATTCAGAACTATGCGACGTGAAAGAATCAGTGTTGGTATGTGTGTAGCTGTTTTCATCACATTCACTTCCACTGGCCCACCTGGTCAACGCGGTCACGGAAAGCGATAGTTACGAACCTGATCGTAGGGGACTGTCTCGCACAACAGAACTAGTTGAAGCTTATCATGACGTAATATCAAGCGTAGATGCAGGAGTACAGGTAGACGATGTGTTCCGGAATTTTCGGGAAGCTTTTGACCCGGTGTCACATTCACTCTTGTTGTTTGAGCTTAATACCATAAACACTGATGCAACTGTTTTTCAGTGGATTGCATGTTACCTGGCTGTCCGTTTTATGAGAACACAGACACCCCATAAATGGACGATATTGTGCGATGCCAAATCAGCACTACAGGTGCTAAAATACTTTTTAAAGAAAGGACCATACTATCTGCTCATGCTGGAAATCGTCGAACTTTATCACAGTGCCGACTTAAGTGGCCACTTGATCACCTTTCAATGGGTGCCTAGCCATTGTGGTGTTTTTGGTAATGAACTCGCTGACAGTGAGGCAAGATCGGCCTCCTCTTCCTCTGATGAAGTACGGATTACCTACTCGCGACCTGACACCAACTCCATGATCAAGGCACTCATGCAGGACCTTACAAAGGCTTACAGAGCCCACTCTGATAACATTCACAGACGTCTACATATAATTGACCCAGACGGTAAATTCTGTTTGCCCCCGAAGCTTACACGGAGCAAAACATCATTGCTACACAGAATTCGGCTCGGCGTTGCTTTCACCCGTCGCTACGCACACCTCATCGGACAATCGAACAGCCCTGATTGTGTACACTGCCAGATGCCCGAAACACTGCAACACGTACTGTGCGACTGCCCAGCATATATGCTGGAGCGAAGGACGCTAGACAGTTTCTTAGCCAGTGTTGGCAGAAAACTACTGTCGGAGGAAGCTATCCTCGGCCCATGGCCTGACAATGCAATTTCAGTGCGTGAAACAAAAGTACTGTTGAAGTTCCTGCAGGACACCAAGCTCGACGAGCGGCTCTAGCGAAGCAATTGTTTCGTTCTAGCGAAGCAATTGGGCACTTTGTTTTTGTACGCCTCCGTTGTTTGTCGGTTCCCTACTTTCACTAATCTTCCAATCACCTCATGCTAATCTCTTTTGCGGAAATGTTTGCTTTCCCATTGCTCTCGCTGAACCCAAGGGCTTCAAGGAGGCCAGAGGTGCCTAAGTCGATCCCTGGGCAGATGTCAGTGCACCGCCCATAGAGCCACCTAGTGGGTGCTTTCGAAAGTACGCTCGGGATCCGGTAGCTATGTGGTGCCAGTTAGCCGACGTGTCTCTTCTTTGGGTCATAAGAAAAATGCTTCCATACCTCTGCTGTGTTCTTGCTCGGGTTTCGCAGCAAGATCGCATATTGCACCCGAATCATTCGATGCAGCACGTGACTCGCTACTTGCATGGTTCAAAAAAAAAAAAAAAATTGAAGGAGCACTAAGTTATCCCTACGTGGACGAATGCGAAAGCATTGCGAACACCGCGCGTTGCCTATGCTCTTTCCGTCGTCTTAATTGTACTTCCCCATAATTAAAACCAAAGGTCATGGGTGTGACTCCCACCGAAGGTCGTGGGTTCAAATGCCTTAATCACGTGTCCTTCAATTAACTTCGTCTTATCTAACGACAAAGGTCGTGCGCTCGACTCCCACCAAATGTCCTGGGTTCGAATGTCTTAATTAACTACTACTTAATCAAGTGGACCTTAATTAACTTCACCTTAATTAAAACAAAAGGTCATTGGTTATAGTACCTTAATTAAATCTACATTAATCAAATATGCCTTAATTAACTTCGCCTTAACACCAAATATGGGTTCGACTCCCACAAAAGGTCGAGGCTTCACAGCCTTCTTGGACCACTGCGTGGTCACGCCGACGCCGGATTTTCCGCCTCATGATACATATAATGGTTCCGAATTAAAAAAAAATGCTATATATCTTTTGTCTAGGCCTCTCGTCGTAACGGGTTTCCAAAACATGGTGTCTTTGACGTCACCTGGCCGTTTCCGTCGCTTGCTATACGGCAAGGCACGACGTTCGAGAGTGCTAACCGCTGCTCGCTGGACGGTGCGGACGTAAAGCATGAGGTGCGCAGATGAAACAAATTCGTTTTTTTTTCTTTTTCTTCTTCTTTGCTTATTGTTGTCTGGAAAAAACTGGAGAGCCAATTGCGCTAAGGGTTACATTGAACTATATGGACCATAATATGCGACCGTACTGTAAACTTTTAGTAAGAACGTAGTAAGAAGAGAGCCGGTGACCGCCATTTTCACAAAGTGATGAAAAATAAACGCAGACCTTTGTGAAGGCGAGTGCATGCGTGTACAGCAAGTGCCGCGTGCAAGAATGCATGAATGCTCAAACCTGCCTGGCCTGCCAGGGAAGAGCGTCCCCATGGGCTCCGGGAAATGGAAAAGGAAGCGGAACTGGTCTCTAGCACAAGACAGCGCTAGCAGTCGCCCACCACCTTTTCTTTTCCCTTCGTCTTCATCATCTCCTTGAAGCCGGCACCCGGTCCGAGCCCGTGTTTGCATTTGGGAAAACCCTGTTTGCGGACATGCAAATCAGTGGAACGTCTCGTGCCGCTGGCCGCGGAAGGGGCCCCCTCATATTGCGTCTGAGACTGATCCCCTCCCCCTCCCTCCGTACTTCACCCACCTCTTTGTGTGCTTCTAAGCTTTTGGATAAGACAGCGCGTCTTCTTACCGTATTCTACACGTGCTAACACTCCTGCCTGCCTCTCTTCCTTCCCTTTCTCCCTCCCATTCCCCCACGCGCAACCTTCCTTTCTCGGTGCTTTCGGGTGAGGTCGTTTTTCTTATTGCATTCAGCTCAATCTCGCCGTCTGCAGTTTCGGGTTCTATACGTTTTATCTTTCTCTCTCCTCGTGCTTTTCTAACGCGCTCTCTCAGCACTACTAGCCTTGCAGGCCTAACGCTGGAGATGTGTGCTCCAGCTCCATGGTTCCCAGCGTCCAGCTGCATACCCCCTTGCAGGTTCCCGAGCTCGCGCCCCTGATGAGGTCCCGATGAAAGAAATAGCGCGCTCCCCCCCCCCCCTTTTTTTTTGCTTTCTTTCTGACTCTTGTTTGAGCGAACTGCGCGAGGCTCTCGAAGCGCCCTTCCTATACTTCTCACCAGTTCCGTGCAGTGTGGGCGAAGGCTGGGTCTCGTGTTCAGCCAGTCCGTATAAAAAGGAACCGGCTGCGTGTTCACAAGAAAGAAGCGGGAGTGCTTGTCCATTGTGAGCTACTAATCCTTGCGTGAAGCTTCCATTCAGTCAGAGTCGCGCGCAGGGCGATCAGAAGTGAATTGCAGGGCATCGCCTTCTGGAGAGGCGGAGTTTACATTTGTGCCGGAAGAAGCGCGGTTTGTGCTGCCACCTGACGGCTGAGTCGTGAAATAGTTGAAAACCCCTAAACCTTCCCCTCTTTCATGAAGGGGGAATTGACACCCGATTTGGCCTCGCAAATACGGCACATTCTGTGCCACTTTTCTTTAGATGCTCTACTCGCTTTGAATGCTTGAGTTGCGGCAGACTTCGTCATCGGTGGTAGTTTACGGATGAACAGGCAGTTCGACTCTTCCCTGAGTAGGGAAAACCCGAGGCCAAGCGATATCGGGAGTCAGGGGTCAGCGAACTGCAAGTCAGTGAAGCTGTGTTTGAATTGTCTTATTTTCCTCTTCACCAAGTTCGTAAGCATTCTCGATGCTTTTATGAAAGTAAAGTTGATCGATGCGGAAGGCAAGTGGCTAGGTTTATTTGTGAGCAAAGGTCGATACCACTTTGATACTGAACCTTGTCGTTCAGCTGGACGTGGCTCAGGCGCGAGGTACGTCTATACGTGGTACGGTGCGTTGTACGGGCAAGCGTTGGTGGGGTTTGTTGCATGGTTTAGTAATGTACGGCGTGGCGCGACACGGATGGTGGCGGGACTTGAAGGGACAGTGTAGCGCCATCCGTGTCTATTCTGTCCGTAGCCGTCGAGTGCGGTGATGCGTACTGCGAAAGAAGCTGTTAGCAGTTCGACGTATGAAAAACTAACGAATGATTCCCTCTGTGACATTTTCCTTAATGTGGCTGATACTGTCAGATGACGAGCTCTATAAAACGTTAACATGGGCTTATTGCTTATAGTTTTCATACTGAAAACAGCGCAGGATACAAGGTCGAGTTTCGATCTATAGTTCGTGGTTATCGAAAATTTCAAGTGGTTAGCGATTAAGGAAATTTAATCGTCATGACTGTTGATCTTTGCGGTGCCTTGATTACACAGGCTCGCAGAATAAGCGAATCACTACACGCCTATGGAGCGGTCCCAGTAAAATAACTAACTACTAGACATAAACTCGGTAAGACGGCTGTGGACCGCCATTTAATCTTATTCTCCGGCAACCCCTCTGCTTTCTCTTTCACATTCCAGACTCTCTCTGCTTCACCCTCCCCGGCTTCTTTTGTTTACGCCTCCTGGTGTAATAAACACGAATCCAAGTGAGGCGCGCTCTGTTTGACCGGCGGCTCCCAGGTACCAAATAGTCTTCAATGCACCATACTATGATGCAGTTTTAACCGCGGAGAAGGGTCCGTGAAACGTGGCGTTGGTACTTCGAATTCATTTCCTGACATGCTGTCTTCCAGTTCTATATCTGGTATGTCGCTGTTTCGCCTCTTGTGGAAGTTCCTTTTCGTGCCCTGTCTGTAGGCGTGTTATTGTCTCTCGCTTTTTTTGTCTTCACTAAAAGTAAGCTTCTAGAGGATACCCAGTTTGCGATTTGCAGGAAGAGTAGGCGCAATTCTAGAGGTGGTAAAGACAGGACTGCTGCCTAAACCACTCGTATGTGAACGGTTGCGGTGTCTTGTAGCAGCCTCGGGGCAGCACTTCCAGCCAATTGAGAATTTGAGGTACATTTTCGTGTATTGCTTGATGTCCGTTAAGCACGTTCGGCAAGGCCGTTTGCTGCAGAATGGTATGGCGAACACAATGTTTCTGTAATACCCATAATCTCTTACGCTGTTGGCTAACTGTTTGCTCCGAAAGGCAGGGCCATTGTCACACGCTGTCTTCTTCGTACTATTCTGGAAGCATTCTGCTTGAAGAAGGGCAATGACACTGTTGACGCCTTCTTTCATGCCTTGACCGTCCGTGATCATACTTGTGCATTCGTTGACACTGAGTAAAAATGCTTGAGTTTTCATTGCGCTTTCGCGCTACATTTTAAGTTCCGCAAGGTCCAATTGGATGACTTCAAAGGAGATGCGTGCATGTTTTGTGGTTATCATCACTTCTGTCGCCTGCTTGAATTTCCCTTTGTTCACTTGACACGTGCGAATATAGTTTCTGATGTCGTCCTTCATACTTGGTCAAGTAAACTTTTCAGCAGTTGTAAGCGTGCCAGAAGCCGTCATGTTGCCCCCCATCCCCGACTCTGGACTGTAGGCATATAGTTGGAGTATCTTGGGAACCATTGTCGGTGGCACATGATATTTTAGTCCGCAAACTTGATTTCCTAAGTGCCTTCCCACAATCGACATCTCGCGGACAAGTAATCTAGATATGGCGTCCGCCTCTGTCAGTAGTGGGCCAGACCGATGTGATGCTCCAAGATCGAACTGTTGCACGTATAATTAAACCATCTCGCGATTCGACCCCTTGCTCGTGCCATGCCTAGGAGATAAGTCAAAACGTGACGATCGGTAAAAAGGGTGAATTTCTTCTATACAGATAGGTTCTAAAGTACTGTACAGCTTTTAAAACTGCCAGAACTTATTTTTCTGTGGTAGCAAATTCACTTCAGCAGGGTTCAATGTATTGTTGAAGTATCCAACAACGTGGTGCTTTTGATGATGAGGTTTTCGTGGTGACTTCTGGCAGAGAACTGCGCCCGTTGCATAGTTCGAAGCGTCAGTATGAGCACGAAAGGTGAGGAGAAGTCTGGTTTGCTTAGGATGGGATCTGACAATATCAGTTCCACTAGTTCGCCATAGGCCCCATTCACACTCTGGATCCCATTGGAAAGGCACGTCCTTTTGCGCCAAACGTGTAGGACCTGCTTCTTCTTCTTTCACATTCCAGGCGCAGTCTGCTTCAACCTTTATGAGAACACCTTTATTTTTAATGGCTATAGCTGATAGTTGCACCGACTTTCGGGATGTCTGTCGTAGGCATCGTCGTATATTTTACCATCTACTGGCCTCCTGTCAATGTTTATTCCCACACACCAGTATGCCGCCAGGACGCAGTCGATGTCGTCGTAATCTTGGTAGTTGTGCCGTTGTTTTGGTTATCGAGTCATCGTTACCAGGCTATCTTTACCAAATTATCGTCAGCGGGTAATATATCGACGTTTCCGACAGCCAGCTAAGGCTTTTACCCTGGGTTGCAATCTACAACCCCCCTCCTTTTAGAGCGGCGTTCACGGCGTAACCGAGTGAACGAGCGCATCGGGGGATAAAAAAAAAAAAAAAGACGGTGAGTGTGAAGAGATCGCGAGGAGGATAGCTGAGCATGAGAGTGCAGCGCAAGCATGAGGCGGAAAGCGGAGGAGGAGGGTGTGGCGAAAACGTGCGAAGCAAAGCGTATACTGCCGCGCAAGACGCGCACTGTAGCGACGATGGCTACGAGATGGCGCCAGAGGAGCGCGCGCGTGGTCTTGGCTTGGAGGTCTGTCTGCGGCGGCTGCTGTGAATTGCGCCCACGCGTCACCCACGCGCTGCCTCTCGCGATTAGTGAGGCAGTCGCGCCACACTTCGCTCAGTTTGAAACGTGCCGCAGGAGACGGTTCATGGTTATATTGCGCTCAGTTTTACACAGACGACATTAAGGAAGGACAGGACGTGGACGGATTGCGCTACGTCCGTCCACGTCCTGTCTTTCCTTAATATCGTCTGTGTAAAACTGAGCGCAACCATGAACGTTCACCAACTAGCCCCCTTCATTGCTTTACTAAACGCAGGAGACGGACTCTGCGCGCGTGCCAATATATCGCAAAATGAAAACACGTATAGAGCTGCGCTCAAATTTTGCATTAGGGAGTGTCGTAATGGTCGGCGAATTTCATTTCTTTTATTTTTTTTTGCGGGTTGCGCGCATCACCTCTCCTACAATTCCGTGTAACGTATGTAAACATCGTATCCGTGAAAGCTAGACGAAAATCCGTATTTCTTCAACAGTAGGTGCACTTCGAGTCTGCGTAAAGGCGTCGTCAATAGCTGTTTATCTCCGCAAAAAAAAAAAAAGAGTCGGTATAGCTATGTCCTTCCGGGAACTATTCGAACGTTAAACCCATTTCTTCAAGTAGGTCGCGAGAGATGAAACTAAATCACTCGGCTCGCTTTCCATTCTCACTCCCGTTTTTTTTTTTTGCGACGCCAAATACGCTAAATATAATAAAAAGGCAGAAAAAAAACACACATGAACAAACCGGAGGAGAATCTGTGAAAGTGGGAAACACTTAGGGAAGGGGCAGAGATTAAAACTGATGCGGAACAGGCCATATAACCGAAATCTCGGCCTGAGAAATAGACGGGGTTTTTTGTCAGAACAAAAAAGAAAGAAAAGCAAGCACCACTCGCACCATGCAGACAGTACAATAGCCAGCTAGCGGCGGCCGAAGCAGTTCTCTTTAACGACGCCTTAAAATATATTGCGGCGACTCAATAAAAAAGGCACGTGACTCAGAAAACGACCGCATTTCTCCGAGGAACCATCTCCGGGAGCAAGGCGTCACAACTGGGCTAAGAGAGAGAGAGAGAGCGTGTGAAAGTAGGGGTGGGGGAGGGTGCAGTATGGGAGACGCGCTTATTCTTGGACGCCTTCGCGTGTTGTTGCCTTCTTTAATGTCTTGTTTGTTTGCACGGCCACTTTCGCGCGTATAGTCTCACTTCCGCGTTTTGGTTCCCCTCGCCCCCCCCCCCCCCCCTTCTGGTCATCTGTTTTGGCTTTCTCCTTGTCTCTCGCAAGACATTTTTCTCTCTCTCTCTCCCTGTTTCGTGCCTCCCTTGAGCAAAACAGACATTTGTGTGAGCGCCTAGTATACTATGGCAACCCCTCCGCGCGTCCGAAGAACGGCCTCGTGAGAACGTATCAATATAAATATCCGCCAGCTTTTTCTTTTCGTTTTTTTTTTGTCTTTCATTCGCGAGTTGAGAAATGTGAGCATTGCATTGCAGCTTCGGCCGCTGCCACCCGCTTTTTCTCAAGTTTATAGCAAAAAAAAAACTGCCTATTTATTCTTTTGTTTTTGTTTTTTCTTTCCTCATTCCCATTGACTCTCTGTTGTTTTCCCCAGCGTTACGTATTCTTCGTGTGCGAAGAACTGTTCTGTTTCACTTTGCCGACTGCTTCTCGGCGGGCAGATTGAAAGGAGGTGGCAAAGAAAGAAAGAAAGAAAGAAAGAAAGAAAGAAAGAAAGAAAGAAAGAAAGAAAGAAAGAAAGAAAGAAGGAAAGAAAGAAAGAAAGAAAGAAAGAAAGAAAGAAAGAAAGAAAGAAAGAAAGAAAGAAAGGTTGTGATGAAGGGAGACATTTATATTGATGAGCGCGCGGCAGCCTCTGTGCACGTATAGCGAAACCGTTCATGAGCTTTTGTACCTCGACTCGGCGAGTTTATGCACGGTTGTTCGAGGATGTGGTGAGACGGGCGCCGAGAGTATAGGAGCTGCCGGATTGGATTGTGACTGCGCTATATACGAGAAGGCAAGGCAGTGAAAACGGTTAGGAATGAAAGAGGAGGTGGATTCGGTGTCCGCCAGAGGTCGTGTAAAGTGCGTGGCGCGTGCACTGGTTCGATGGTATACAGCCTCATGAATGGTGCCGTTAGAAATGCGAAACATCGTGCTCGAGCACGGCGTGGCCGAATCAGTTCGCCTCCCTATATTCCCCCGCCTTTTTCTTTCTTTTTTTTTGATCGCCTCCTCCTTTATTTTTCATCCCTCATTCTAACCGTGGACGAAGAGAAAAGATAAATGTTGAGGAAGAAGTGTCACGCGTGACAATCTCGAAACCCATTGTCGTAAAATATAGGAGAGCCGTAAAGAAAAGCCCGCGGGACAAGGGTCGTCAGTATACGTGACATAGGCAAGCGGTGGCATCTAGTGACCTGACGTGTTTCGGGGAGCCGCCGGAGAGTCTGTATATCTGAGGAGGAATGGAGAATCTTGTAGGAGCGAGCATGTCGTTATATATACTGGGAGCTATCCGCACGCCGACTTCGTCGAACGTTGTTTTCCTCGCTGTTTTCACCCCCCGCTTGTTTCCAGCTGGGGCGCTGAATGATGGGGAAAATACACCGCACCCTGTTTCCAGACGGCCTACAATGGCGTTGTTCGGTTCGTGGTGGGATCTACAGCGTAGTATACCAGCCATCGGACTGCACGTCTTTCACATCCTCAACGACGTAAAATGGGGCCGAATTGCATAGCGCCAACGTGATCCTTCTTGTAGAAGCGATGAGATCGTATGTTACCACGATGCAACACTTAAATCATTCTGTGTTCGTCGTTGACCGAATGACCACGCTGAAGTATGAGTGAATTTGATGGTGTTACAGAGCCCTCGGCAACTCGAGAGCGCCGTGGAAAATATACCGCTGCTAAACTCGAACGTGTAATTCGTATAGATGTGCCGGCCAATCATGCTCGCGGTTGTTTCCATGCCGTGCGCTTCGGAAGCGATCGTTCAATATCAGTGTGCCCCTCGGGAACACTTTTGGACCTTTGGAGACACGGAGGACACATGGTTCAGTGCAATATTGTGCCCGAAATTTGTACTGAATACTCATGTCGTCGCCTAATATTGATTCTGACGGGGTCGACGAAGACTTTCAAGAACTGCGACGAGCGCCCGCTTTGGGGATAGGTCAAGAATCGGGTGTTATAAGACCCCTTAGGGTTACGAAATGGACGAGTAATGGAAACGGCCATATAGCGAAATCAACTGCGAACCGTGACCTAATGTGCATTTGTTGGTCTCACTTAATGCATGTACAAAGAAGTAAGAAGTATGAGCAAAGGGTCACAGTACTATCACAGCGCACTCTCCGTCGTGTGTATACTTGAGCGGCTTAAATTAAACCTGCTGAATTTCTAAACCGGGAGTCTATTATCTTATTCATCTGAGTCGTCATTGTCTTCGGCCCCACATCGTCTTTCGGATTTGATCCTGCACCAGTCCCGACATATCCTTCTTTATTTTTCGCCTTCTCGATTCATAATGTATAGTGACTGCAGATTTTGGAAGCTCGCTTCCAATAAACTCCACTTATAGCTGACGGGCGGCCTCGTAGTCGTCAAGTGCTCGAAATCGGTAGCGCGCTCGTAAGAGCCAGGCTTCGCGCCCGGGCGTTAGCCGAGTGCAGGTTGCGAAACGCTTTATCTGCATAAAAAAATTAGAACGAGCGGGAGCGGACGGCCGGATAACGTGTTAGGCGTCGATTGTTCCTTAAGCTCGTTTAGTGCAGCGCCTGCAATTTACATGAGTTTTTAACGTTCTTAATAGTATTATGGACTTATTTTCGAGCAGAATTTCGTCGCCATTTTTTCTTCTTTTCTTTTCGTGTCCGTCCTTCATTCCCTCAGTTTCAGTTATTGTACATTTAGTGCCTGGAGGCAGAAAAAGAAAAGTACCGTTTGTTCCCCTGTTGGGGTGCTCAAATCGGCAGCTTGAAGCGGAGAAGATTATAGGATAAAACACTTCATTCGCATTTCCTCGAAATGGTAACGACAGGTACCCGTGAGACGTAATTCTTTTTCCTATCGAAAAGGAAGCCTTATGCCGGTGCCCCAACTACGATTCTCTTATTCAAACGCGCGTGCGAGGTGGAATTGTTCACGTTAGAAGATCGCCGAGTCGATCGGAATGAAAATTGTTCGCACTTAAGATAGGAAGATGATTTCCAGGGGCTTTTGAAAACAGAACGTTAACTAGGCCCTCAGATATTCTACGAGAATTGCGAAACATTCCTAAATTATTGGAAAGAATTGAATCACGAAGTTAAACAGCTTCGTTATTGTGTGTCGGAAAGAGGCATCACAATTTTGCAAAACGTGCCTGCGAGATCGTATAAAACGGATGATTGTGACGCGTTTAGTGTGCAGTCAGAGTTCTCCCCACGATGCATTTTCCTCTTAATGCAACCACGTTCATTCAAATCGGTTCGGTGACCGTTTAACGACAGTATTTAGGTGTTTTAATAGGAGATGTAAGTTGAATAAACATTTGAACAGATAAGTTGGACTTGGCGCGAGCTAAGCCTCTTTTTAAGGGAAACCTCTGTATTTCTTGTAGCTAATTCCAAAGGCAGATTTGGAGTGGCGGACGAATTCTGCACCAGAGCACTCCGCTGACGGTGGAGGGCAGCATAATGAAAAATCTGCGATTGAAACACTGGCACTTTCGCCAGAGCAAATTGCAGACGGCCGTATAGCGCACGTCCACTTCCGAAAGCGCCCAGGATGGTATGGTATGGTATGGTATGGTATTCTTTATGCGATGGCGCTCACCCACTGTGGGGGATAGGCCAAGGTTTGGATGAAATTAGGCAATCTGTATGAAATACTAAAATTGGTAAAGGTAACTGGAGGAAATGAACAAAAATAAATAACAATTCCTCGCGTTATTCGTCGTTTCCGGATTGAACTCGCGCGCGCGTTGCGTTTAGAAATTTGTCGTTTCTTTTTTAGCCTCATGGCTCTCCGATGGAAGTGGCTCCGTATGTAAGTCTGCTTTGCTTCTCTCTCTTGTCCGCCGTGATTGCGTGTCGGAAACGTCGGTGACGCAG